>NW_014569780.1:87480-250576 GCF_001313835.1 Polistes canadensis
AAATATATATATATATATATATATTTTTCGAAAATAATAAGATATCATAGATAAAACGAAACGTATACGCGATATTTGCAAATATGGATCGTAAAAATAAATTGACGAAAATTATTAATCTCCTTGTTTAAAGATTTAACTCAAACATTTATTTGTTAGTTCGTTTTTCGTCGATCATTATCGATCGAATTTTTGTGAAAAAATTCTGTACACCCCAATGTCGATTAGTTTGAATTTTCTGTATCCGGATGCAGCAATGTGACGAAATCGAGCTGCCCTGGCACAAAGTTTTGAAATATTCAACGATGCAAATGGAAATCGCATACTATTTCCGACTATTAAGTTGGAAGCTCTTTTTATTTTATCATCCTGTTCGAAAGATAAAAGATACTTACTTGCATTTCCACAGAAGTTAAATCTCCTCTCCCTTTTTTAAAGTGGCCGTAGTTTGAAAGCTTTCGTTATAAATATTATCGTTCGAAATTTTTATAGAAAAAACTCTATAAACTTTTCTAATTCTCTCGAGTCCTATGTAATAAAAAAAAAAAAATAATAATAATAAAAGTACCACGCAAAAACTAGAAACAAATGAAAGAAAGAAAAGGATGGAAGAGGAGAGACATCGAGTATAATAATAAAAAAAAAAAAATAGGAATAAAAAAAGAATAAAAAGAAGGGGAAAAAAAGAAAAGAGAGAGAGAGAAGAAAAAGAATCAGGTGGGGACTCGTAAATTCAATTAAAATGCTAATTTCCTTTTCCTTCGGTTTCCCGATGCGTGCGTTACGAGTTCTCTAGTTTAGTTTCCTTATACACGAACAATTCTCTCTCCCGTCTACGTTTTACTTCAGGAAGAGGAATTGAGAGAGAAAGAGAAAGAGGCACTTCTCTTTGGAGAGGTAGACGAGAGAATTGAGACGAATCGATTCACTGGGAAGGATGATGCTAGTAGTTGTCGAAGAGGAAGAGCCCAATAGCTTTGGTCCAAGACAAGAACAACTCTACGTCATCGACCTACAACCGAATTTTCTCAAATTTCGAATGATCTAATAAGACAAAAAGATAAAATAAGAATGAAAAATAACGAATACCTTTATTTCGTATCATTTTTAACCCCATTGTTTTACTCGCTAATTCATATATTTTAAGATTATTAACTTATTTAACAAGAAATTATTATTATCAATATTAGATTTTCTTTTTACTGATATGATTGATATAAGGGTCGTTTAATTATTTTAAAGAAATCTAATTTAAGCGATGAATTATATATACACGTAATTAAAGTAAGAAAATATCTAGAATGATTGAACCACGAGTCTCTCTCGTTGTTATAAGGACAAGGGTTTAAAACGCGCATGAGATCGAATTAATATTCGGCCAATCGATATTTAAATATGTCCCATATGAATTCATGAATTGCATGAAAAAAATAAAGGCTCGTTTAAAAATGGTGGTGTTACACCGAAGGAAAACTTTTTCGTTCTGTTAATTTTATTGCAGAGATTTTTGGGGGAGGGGGGTACGAAAAAAAAATTTTTTTATATTACAAAATATACGCGTCGTTTATAGATTGTACCTGGATATGAACGATAATAGAAATCGTGACTATTTTTCCATTCCATTCAAGTCAATCGTTTCGTGTATATCGAAAAGAATTATTGCCTTCGACAAAATTTTTCGATTCTCTCGACGTACCGATCTCTCCTCGTGCATCAACGGGGTAATGAAATATCTATATAAAAACGAGCGCGATAAAATTATTCCGTCGCCATTTAAATGCTTTTCCCCGATGATCGATGAAACATTTTTCAACGGATAGGCTACGAGCGAAATAATAAAAAAAAAAAAAAGTGAAAGAACGAAAGAGAGAGAGAGAGAGCGAAAGTGAAAAAGAAAATGAAAGAGAGGGAAAGAGAGAGAATGAGAGAGATAGAGACGTTAGCGAGTTGGAAAAAATTGTGGAACCGTATTCTCGCGTACGTGACGTAACAGGGCGTCATGATTTTTCCATTCTGACGCATAAATTTTTTTCCACGCGATTTTCCAGCGATATATTTCAAGTTCCGCTAAACGGTGCGAATAAATGAGCAAGAGTGTATATTTTTCAATTTTCTTTCACCCCTCCTCCTCTCCCTTCCCGTCAATCCTTTTCCCCCTTCTCTCGTTGTTTATTTCTTTCCCAATGATTCATATTTAAAAACTCGTCGATTTTTTGGGTTGACACGAATAACACGACGAGAGTACATTTTTTTTAACCGTCGAAACGATTATTCTTCGAACACTTTTTGAGTGATCTTGAGAAACACTGGTGGTGAATTGAACGTCAAAAATATTAAGTGAGTCGTAAACAAATAATTTTATTTTAATAATATTATTAATGTTTGATTCATAATTAAAACTAACAATTATTTTGCTTTCGTTATATTTTAATAAGAAAATTCTATTAATTCGTTATGTATTCCGTCGTTAACAATCAGTTGCAACGTAAATTACTTTATGACTCGATCTAATAATTATAAGATATACAGTGGTTAATCATGGGTATTGCTGAAAATATTCTCGTGCGATCTTCGAAGATACACTTCGTTGAATAATTATCGTTCCTCTCTCTCTCCTTCTCTTTCTCTCTCTTTTTCTCTGTTAAAAGTCATTTTCATTCACGTTCCTCGAAATTTGCCTTTCAAATCCTGAAAGCTGGGTTATCACGTTCCCCGAGAGTTTCCATGGCTTTTTAGCTAACAATAAGCCGAAAAACATGTTTTCTTTCCGTTCTCTTTATTCCCTTCGAGAATTATCGCGACTACTGCGAAAGGACAAATTCATAATTTGAATAAGAAAAAGAAAACGAAGAAAAAGAAGTAGAAGTAGAAGTAGAAGAAGAAATAGTAGTAGAAGGAAGCAGAATAGATATAGCTTGTTTTTAAGTTAAATTAAATGAAATTTTGTACGTCATTATTATACCTATTTTGTTCGTCCCCTATATAAGTCCAATCGAACGTTGTTAGGCTAACTTTCCAACACGTTTATTCGTACATATCGCTAGTAGAAAGTTAAGCGATAATGGAAATTTATCGGCGTGGGAGGTGGCAGCTTGCATAGTTTCTTAAGAGAATTCCACCTTGCTACGAAGACCGGAGAGATTATGTAAGAAGAAGAAGAAGAAAAAGAATAAAAAAGAAGGAGGAATAGTAGAGAAAGAAAGACAGGAAAGAATTAGAATGTGTGCGCGCTCGTGTAACGACGAAAATTGTCTTTCCTTCGAAAGTAGAATTTTTATTCTCGTTTAAAAAAAGAAGTTTACCCTACTAAGTTATGCATTTACCAATGACAATGATCGTGAATTCTTAAATACGACGAGTATATAATTGAGACACAGATAAAAGAGAACTAAAAAAGATAAAGAGAGAAGAGAGATTGTAAATAATAAAAGAAGAAAAAATCAAAAAAAGAAATTTAAATGGACAATATCGTTGAACACTTTAGTTCGGTGTATTTAATAAAACATATATATGCTCGACTTTTATATGAATATTTTATATCCTATATATATATCATTTTTTTGTGCAGTATATTTTAAATGAACGATAAAACACATATCGATACACAATACTACGCTTCTGATCATATTGATTATTTATATCAAATACTTGTCTGGAATAAATAATATCGGCCAATATTACATGTAACAATATATATATATATATTTATTTAAATATCTGACAAAAAAATATGATAAAGAAAGAAACGGAATGGGGAAACAAAAAAATATATTATATATACATATATATCGAAAAGAGGAGTATATTATTGAGAAGATACACGGTTTGATTGGTGGTATTCTTCTTATCGAACTAGAAGAGAATGAGAGAGAGAGAGAGAAAAGATGAGAGGAAGAGGGGGAAATAGAAGACGGGGTTATGGGATTCTCGGTGTAATTAGTTTTGGCTCTCAGCCAATGTTTGGTGTCACGTGCCAGGGTCGTCTACCACCGTCGCTACCACCGTCACCACCACCACCAACTATAGTTGTGTGCTATCCTTGCACACCACTCACGCTACGTGGAATGTTCGGATCGCAAACATCGTCCCCCTTTCACCACAAACATCGATGTACCACAGAGCTCTCCTAATCTCCTTTCTCCCTTCATTCCTTTCTATCTTCCTCTTTCCCACCACCCACCCCCACCCCATCGCATCCACCTTCTATCACTATCTTTATCTCCTTCTCTCTCTCTCTCTCTCTCTCTTTTACTTTCTATTCTATATACATGTACATAGTTAGTGTGTATTGTGTGTGTGTGTGTGCATAGGTCGGTATCATAGATTTGAAAATTATTTTCCTTAAATATTTAAACAGATTCTCGTTAGTGTCGTGATACGTAAATCTTTATCTTTTGATATCATCAACTATATGTATATGTATATATAATGTTGTTTATTTAATATTGTATAAGCTTTTCTTAATATTTTAAGTAAAGAGAACAAGAATTATATATGACATTTATTTAGACAGATATAATAAATATAATTTGATAAAGTATAATGAAATAGAATTGTAAGTGTTCTATAATTTTCTCGCATCCTATCTCTCAAACGAATATTTCAAGTTAACACTCTTTGAGAGTAATTAAAATCTATTAAAAAGTGTCCCACACACATTTTTCATGGATAAATGTATACGGTGAGAATTATTCGAATCTCATTCTATAACAAACAAAAACTTAATCGTATATGTTTTCATATCACAATTATTCCTATATTAAATAATCAAAATAAGCATCAATTCAATACAATTTAAAAAGAATGAACATTTCTCCTACAACGCGCGTATCATTTTATTTTCTAAAATTCCTTGCTAAAAACAAGAAGGGTTAAACATGTATTATAAACTAACATCGAAGAAAAATGAATATATACAGTTGATAGAAGAAGAAAAAAGATAAGCTAAAACATTGATGAAGACAATTTCGTATACCAAAGTTTATCTTTTCTTCTTATTCTATTCGACAGGACCGTCGTAAACCGATTTAGCGAAAGGACTTGTTTTCGTTTAGAATTTCGTCTCGTCTGACAAGAAAGAGAGAGAGAGTAGTCCTTGTAAGATATTCTAGACTGTTGTGGGCTCAGCCAGTTTCACTTTAGCCAACCGTTCAGGATTCGTAAGATTCGCTGACGGTCGCAACTCTTACACTTCCTTCACCTTCTCTCTCTCCCTCTCTTTCTCTCTCTTTCTCTCTTTATCTTTCTCTATATCTTTCTCTACTCTTGCGAAAAGACGTAGACCGGGTGCTGCAAGCTGTCGCCACAGGGATAGACGGAAGTTTCTCCAAGGGTTTCGAGAGAAGCTACTACGACAACGAGAAGAGAGTAGATGCACCGAAACGAGCAACTGAAAATTCAACGTGTACAAGGCGTACACCCCTCCCCATCCCTCCCCATCCCTCCACCATCTCAAACCCACCATCACTGGTTACTATGGTAGTACATATTATTGCGTTACGTTCTTGTGGAAAAGCATCCCTTCCATCTAGCTTTTCAACAACTACCCTTTCCTACTGAAACTACCACTTATATCACCTTGATTTACCTATTTCAATTTACAACAAACTATTCCCTTCTCCTAGATTGTGTGTACCTTTGTTTTAATTATTTTTAATTATTCTCTCTCTCTCTCTCTCTCTCTCTCTCTCTCTCTCTCTCTCTATGTGTGTCTTGTTTTATCGTATATTTACGATTGAGGTTTTGTTAACATTGGATTACAGTAACGTGTCAATCTACAATAAACTACTCTTTTATATTGTCTTTATTTTAATTAATTATTGTCTCTCTTTTAATCATATTTTTAGGATTGAAATTTTGTTAACATTTGATTGCAGGAGCGTGTCAGTTTGATTTATTTATGATTTTACCGAAAAATATGTGTATACCCGACATCCAACAATCATGTATTACAAATATTTCATTCCTTGTTTTTGTGTTTTGATTCTAAAATAGAAAATAACTTGTTAATGTTGGTGTTGATGGAGATTAATTTAGAGTTAAAATAAGAAAATGGGAAAGAGATGAACGAAGAAGAATAAGAAGAATAAGAAGAAGGAGAAATAGAAGAGGAAGAAGCGAGAACGCGGAAATTAAGCGTGTACTACTAGCATGAGTGAGCGACGCTTTTCTCGAAATGTCACCCTTGCTTTTCGCTCGAGTAACATCAGAGTGTTCCCTTCCATGTTTCCTTTTACCCGTTGTCTCTTTCTCAGACTAAACGGAAGTCTCCGACGATGCACACACCACTCTCATGCTTCGTCGCGGTTTATAGCTGAATCTTTAATGACTAAACTCTCTCTTTCTCTCTCTCTCTTTCATTTCTCTTAACTTCTCAACATGTTTTGTTTCCTTAAAACACGATAATTTCCTATTTTCCATTTTTCCTCGATTACTAATAATGCAATTTAATTATAATTAATTTAATCACATTGAACAAATTCCAACGTCCACGAAAGTTTAACGCATATATGCGTCCAAAGTTTTTAATAGGGTTCAAAATAGAAAGGAGAGTAATAATTGTTTTGCAAAAACAAAAGCCGTACTCTCCGATATTAGAAACTTCATTATATTTTAATGTCGAATATTTTTATGAATCGCGTTGTATATGCTAACGCTAAAATCTAGAAATTAATTATTTTTTTTGCAGATTATTTAGTTAATGTACAGATTAATAGTTTTCGAGCTTTAGTTGTAACATATTTGTATAATAACAGATAACTCTACGCAGAGTTTTTTTAAAGAAAAGAATCAGAAAAAAATAATATCAGACCTATTCGTAATTTCCTTAACCTTTTCCTCATTATCATCGTCTCTTTTCTCTTCCTTCTTTTCATATATATCATATATACATCTATATATATGTTTCGTGGGATCGTCTTGCAAACGAGTGGTAAAATGAAAGAAGGTGTGGAATATGAGAAAAAAGAAGAAGAAGAAGAGGGTGGAAGGAGAAGGAGATGGTGGTACAGGGGGAAGGGGAGGGGGATAGAGATAGAGACCGTCACGGTAGTACCTTTCTAGAAAATGCAATAATCCAGTGATATATGAGAAAATTCCCACGGGTGCTACAATGACGTATTGCAGCCATTTGCATGTGCCGGCTGACAAAAGATAGCAGACGGTTGGCAAACGAGCGTGGTACTTTAGTAATCGTCACTAGAATTTCCTTCTTTCTTTTCACCTACCTCCCACCCACCCCATTCCTCATCTTCCATACTTCCCGTAGCCCTTTTCATTATTATCTAACCTAACCGCGATGGTAAGCGTCGGCATTGTTCGCATTTTCTTTTTGTATTCCTTTTTCCTTTCTTTTTGTTTTTTTTTTTTTCGTTTTTCGCTATCTCAAGCCACAGCAAGAAGTATTTAGCATTCTCAATTTGCTGCGTGCGGTTCAGCTCGTAAATTCGTTCCCCGCTGCTTTTTTTTTTTTTGAACGACAACCGTGTTGGTATATTAATAGTACACAAACTATATTCGAGATATTTGTCTTCTTCTTTTTCTTCTTGGTTTTGTTTAATTTTTACATATTTTATTTTCATAGACAATAATTCTTCGAGATCGTGAAATTGGTTTTTAACACGTATTTCTTATCAAGCAACCAACAACGTCGTAATGATAAATGTATACTGTGATAAAATTTGTCTTTTTCGAGTTTATGATATTTACTTTTTGATATATGTATATCGAGACAACGTTTTGATCATTGTTTTACTAACATTGTGTTTTCCTTTTTCTG
The DNA here is from genome assembly GCF_001313835.1 of Polistes canadensis. Taxonomy (NCBI): domain Eukaryota; kingdom Metazoa; phylum Arthropoda; class Insecta; order Hymenoptera; family Vespidae; genus Polistes; species Polistes canadensis. The sequence goes on from NW_014569780.1 coordinate 95,258, forward strand.
TTTCAGGTACGTGTTCTCCCATTTTACGTGACAATTACGACGATGTTGATTTGATGAAATATGTAAGATAATTAAATCCTATTTACAATTCGTTAACTCTTTTATATTTGAATTCTGTCACGCGAAACTTGGCTCGATTTTTAGTATTAGATTGCCAGATTTGTTGGATTTTATGCTGAAATGAGTCAATTTGACTGAAAAATCAAAGTATTTCTATGCACAAGAAATATATTAGATGTGTGTAAAACGATTAATTTAAAAATGAGTCAATTTGATTCACATTCGTCAAAATAGGTGTCATACATAAGAATTTTTGAAATCATAGAATGTGGTTGGAAAGAAATTAGTATTTCTATACATTCCATAATTCTATTAAAAAATAATTTAACTTCTTCTAAATATATAGCAATAAAATTGTAAATGACTTCAAATCAACTAGTCCCGGCAATCAAGTATTAACGTAAGATTGATGAAAATTGTCGGTGAGGAAGGAGGGTGTGAGGGGGTTGAGGGATTTTCGTATCGGAGATTTCGAGAATAAATCTCTTTCGATCCGCATTTAAAAGCATTTAAGTAAACGAGATAGGTTTAATTCGTTAAGACAAAAAATAAAAAGGAAAATGAATCGATGAATTGTTAAAGGGAGTGATTGGCTTGAACTGTTGTGTTCGTCAGTCGATTTTAACAAATAAATTTTCAATGGAAACGTATCACCGTTTGGGTGGTGGAAACGTTCGTCTTCTTGTTCCTGTTCTCTCCTTATCGTTGCTTTTCGAATCGTTTCGTGCTACGTTTTCTCCTAGGATATCTCGAAACCGAATGAGAAAAAGAAAGAGAAAGAGAGAGAGGAAGAGAAAGAAGAATCTACGTGGTTTTCAACGTAAGCCCCCGTAAAATCCTACCGATTGAAGTCTTTATCGGAAAAAGAACGTTCTTCTATTATTTCTTTTTCGATGTGAGGGAATAGCCACCACCTCACGAGTCACGAACGAGAGTTGCACTCTCGCGAATCGAAACTGTTCCGTGGAAAAATCGAGTACTCGTTGAAAACAAATTGGCCTAATTCCGTATTCCCGGAATAAAAAGACATCCCCTTTTATATATATATATATATGAAGACGACAAGAAGAAGGAACGGAAAAGAAAAGTAGTGAAAGGGAAGAAGAAGAATAAGAAGAAGAAGATGATTATGATGATGATGATGATGACGACGAGTACGTCGTTCGGTTAAAAAGATGGAAAAGTGGACTAGAGTATATTTTCAAGATGATTGAAGACATACATCATTTCTACTCTATTATATCTCACTCTTTTTATTTTTCTTCCTTTCTCTTTCTGAGTTTTCATTTAATTTCATTAATTTATTTCTATAACTTTTTGACTATAACACGCATGATGATTTTGGATGATTTTATAAATATATATAATATGTTTATCTTTATTTATCGATATTTTTATAGATATACAAGGTGTTTCGTAATATGTACGATCAATTAACACGTTCGTCGCAACGTTAACCCATATTTGGGTGATGAGGTTTGTTTTCTTGGGAGCCTCGTCACTCAGATGCGAGTCAAATAGGATTTTAAATTGGATTTTTAAATAGAAATTAAATGGAAAAATAAGCACTTAAATATAAATGTAAAATATATTAAATAAAAATATATAATACACTTTGTATTGATTTATAAAAATTCAATCTAGTCACGATGGAATAATAACGTTTATAAAGAATTGAATTAAACCGGAGTTAATTTGCTTAAACCCCATTGCTTTGACCATTGCGATATATTTTTTCTTCGTCATAAAAACGTCATAGCAAATTTTTCTTTCATCTTTCGAATCGAGCCATCCTCTTTTGTTCCCCTTCTTTGTTTCACATTTTTTATTTTTTTACTAACTTAACAACCGCGTTACGCAAGGATGTTATTTTTATATACTCGTATATATAGGCGAAGATGCGAACGAAAATGAATAAGATAAAAATTGTTCCAACCGAATTTTAGTTGTTCGTTAGATTTATTAACTCGACAAACACTTAAATTTAGCTCGCGTTACGGGAAAAGTTTTCCCATGATTTTTAGAAGCTAACTCGACTACGGCCAGTATATTGCGAGACATCGGCACAAAATATTGCGGATTAACCTTTTTCTTCTAACACGGACGATGAATTTCTAGCTGATATGACGTAAAGAAAGAAAGAAATAAATAAATAAAGAAATAAAGAAAGGAGAAAAAAGGAATATATGGAAGGAAAGAGAAAGAATATTCGTTATTTCTTTATTTCCTTCTTCCTTCCTTCCTTCCTTCTTTCCTTCCATACTTTCTTCTCTTATTTCGAAAATATTTCGTTCATGGAAAACCTGAGACTTTATCGTTGCGTTTTAAAGGATAAACAAAATGAATTGTTTCGTTAGTTAGTTGCCTGCGGGTTATTAACGAATTGATCATAGAGGAAAGATCAACGTAATTGATATTCAATGTTCCCCTCTCTGCTTGATCCTTAGCCTTTGGTTATTGAGCTTAACTCTATACGTTAACTATAAAGCCTTGTTGTACTTTGCTTTCCTTTTGGTTGCCTACTAAAATTGAAAACGCGCAACAGATCACTTATTAATCCGTAAATATCATCGACTAACGTTAATTTCAGATATAAACGAAACTTTTTCGATTTGAACGACCATTATTCGTCAATTATGACGAAAAAAATCTTTCTTTTCTTTTTTTCAAATGATATATTCTCATCCATATTAATAATTCATTAGAATGAAATAAATTGTCATTGGAATTGATTAAATAAACGAAATAAATAGAATTCGATCAGACAAGATACCGAATTCGTCGTCGAAGGGGAAAATCAGTGAGAAGGGAAAAAATTGTTCGGCGATACGAAGGAAAATGAAAAACTAAAAGGAAATTATTCCGATTCGTGGACGGATGCGGACCCAATGTCCGATTCTTACACGTCCCTTTCTTTCATTCGTCGTATTTTGAAAACGTAAAAACGAAAAAATGCCCCTCTCGATAAAAACGATTGGAATGGGAAAAAGAAATAAGATTGAAACGTGGATTCTTAGTGGTTTTATTGCTGCGACTTTAGCTATGTAGGAAAAGAAAAGTAAAGAAAACGAAAAAAAGAATCGTAATCTAAGTCGAAAAAAGAACGGAACGGAACGAAACGAAACGGAAATTCCGAATACTTTGGACAGGTAAGCAGAATACGAATGAATGTAGAAAGAGAAGATAGGGGGAGGGTTAGGGGGGTGGCGGTGCGAGTCTCAAACGCCCTTTGCACTCAAGCTTGAAAACTAATTTCTTTTCCGCGATTTAACCGACCGAAACCTAGACCAATTCCATTTTTCCGTTCGACCGCAAGAAATTCTCGATCGCGTTTCATCGGAAAAATATCTTTTTTCGAAATATTTTCCTATTTTACAAAAAATTCTCCTTTGAAATACAATCTCTCTCTCTTTTTTTCTCTTTTTTATGATAATTGATTTATTCGAAAGTAAATTAATAAACTAATATATTTAATATTTTAATAATAAATTTGAAAAATATTATCATTCATTAAAAAAGATATATATATGTTAACCAATTTCTATCTTTCACGCTAACATATATATATATATATATATATATATGTACGCATGTGCCGATTTGTTGTTTACTCGTCTCTAGGTTAAAATCGTAAATAAAAACTTCGTATATTATAACTGACTTTGAAATAGGTCAATCAGTTCCGGCGCAGCCGTCTTAGGAACAACATCTAAGTGTAAACGTGGTGATATTATTCTTTGGACTTTTCTTTTTAATACTAAACGTACCGAAACTTCATGGATGACGACATAACGATACCGTGAGTAATCAAATAATAAACTTACAAAAATAATACAATTTAATCACTTTATAATAAGAATAAAAACGTCGAGTGGAAAGTTGACAAAAGAATTTCTTAAATAAAAACTGGTATTGAGTAAACACTCGACGTAGGAATGTAAAAGATTAATTTAATATCCGTGATTGCCAAAAAATGTGTTCACATATTTATAATCATTTCATTGAAAACATTGATATCCAATGAATAAAACATTAACGACGATACAAAATCCAACAACCCCGTAAAAAACGAATTATATATGACCATGTATTATGAATACCTGTATATAGACCTGTATATAGACCTGTATATAAACCATGTATGGCCATATATGGTCCTGTCAACAAATTTCCAATTCATGAACATATATGAATAATATAATATTGTATAATTATATCAAACATTTATTAGAAATATATATTTTTTCACTTTTATAACTCTATAATTTCATATATATATATGTAGATACATAGATGTCCAACTATGAACATACTATGTCATGTATGATTCTTTTTTTACGGGACAACATGTGATAAATACTTAGAACAAAGATAAAAAATTGATAGAAATGAAAGAAAGAAAATATAGTAATGGTAACAAGGGGGATAAGAAAGAAGAGAAAAAAAGAGAGGTAAGATGGTTGGGGATGGTGGTGGTGGTTGCTGGTAATGGGGGTGGAGGGAGGGGCGGTTAAAGTTTCGGCGACGGGCATTTATCTTGATCGACGGCGCGTCTCTTCGGGATAAAAATATTCTTTTTCCTTTTACTTAGAAGTTTTTCTTTTTAAAATAGTGGAACACAGAATAAGTTTCTTCTTCATCTTCATCTTTTTCTTATTCCTTTCTTCCATTTGAATCGAGCCAGTTCTTATATAAAATGGCTCGTTTTCATTCGATATTACGAACGAGAGAGAACCCTTGGACTTATTTCATCGGTGTATTTTTTAAATGATGAAAAGAGAGATAAAAATTGGGAAAAAAAGAGAGAGAGAGAGAGTGTGTGTGTGTGTGTTTTCTGGAAATCGAAAAATATCTCGAGAAAAACTCTCTAGGAATCACCCTAGAAAGAGATCGAAAGAGATGGACAAGTAAATCCCATTTCATTAAAAGAGAAGCTTCTCCGTCTGTTCCCTTAGAAACATGTAATCAAATGCTTTCCTCTCCCCCCATCCCCCCTTGCCACTTCTTCCATCCTTCTTTTATTTTCTTTCTTTTTAAAAGTCTTTGAATTTTCTTAAAAATATATAACGTTGATGTTCTCTTGGAGTAGTTGTTGCCTTTTTTCCTGTTTCCTTTTCTTTTTTTTTTTTTTTTCGTTTTCGGTTCGTCTCGAGATCTGCCGGACGGTAATTAATGGGAGGAAATATTACGGCGTCGCAATAATTTGTTTGCCCTTAGCGGGAATTAAAAGCGAGAATATTTAGTAGTCCCCGTAATTAAAGTACATATAACGTTGAAGCAAGAATGAGACAGTGTGAATAAGAGAGAGAGAGAGGATGAGAGAGAAAAGAAAGTTTATAGCTGGTATTAGATCGTTGCATAATTCTTATTGTATATTTTTGTTTTTTAATGAAAAGTTGGTATCATTTTTTAAACGATATGCATTTAAAAGATTATATTTTATTTGATTATTACATATGATTGTTTTGATTACGTGTTTAAATATAACAATTTGTGATATAACGATTTGTAGATGTTATGTATAGTTTTATTATTTAAAAGATATAAGAATGTATCTCAGCTCTCCGAAATATCTTTGTACAATACATATATAATACACATTATTAATATTCATTCTTCTTCTTTGTTTATAATAAACTAACTTAATTGATGGTTATTGGTGGATATTGGTACGTAATATTTTTATGTCTCACGTAAAATAAAATCAATTTAATAAAATCATATCCTATCATGTATTCATAATAATTATTCATCTATTATCATAATTATTATCTATAAAAAGGAAATATTCGTTTTTTTCGACGTTGATGATACAAACGTGTTCCGATAATTTATAAAGTAATCCTCGAAATAACTGTTACCTAACAATTTAATCGTTCTTCGATCGAATAGAAAACCCTTGGCGGAGAAATTGTTACGATTCATATCAGGAAATTATTCTACCGACCTACCGACCGAATCTCTACCACCAACCCTTTACCGATCGGTCGAATGTTATCTTTCCTACGAATTTCGAAAATGGAATCGCAGGAAATGGAAGGCACTTTTCTTGACGGAAGTTTCTCTCACGCGATAAGATCAACGTCGATCGGTCTTTTACCCCCTCACCCCCATCACCCTCTCACCCCCCTGAAATCGAAGTGAAGAATATCGATCCGTTGTCGTCGAGTCCCGTATTCTATGGGAAAATTTAACGTAACCGATCTTTCGAGAAATCCCGATAAATGTGAACGTGTGGAAGAGAAAGAGAGAGAGAGAGAAGGGTAAGGGTAAGGGTAAGGTTTTCTTTCTTGATTTTCCCTTCGGAAAAGAAAAAGAAGGAGAAGAGGGGACGGTAACATAAGAGAGTAGTATCGAGCAGAGAACGTTACACGGGCCAGAATCGAATCTATAATTTATCGAACGCCGATAAGGATTACCTTCTTCTTCGTTCGAGTAGCGTGCTACAATTTCGCAACCCTCACAGCCCAAGGCTAAGTTATTCCGAAATTTCTCCGAAGCCATCGTAGAATCTGGGCCAAACTAAGAAAGAAAAGTGGGGTAGGATTGTGGGGGTAAGGTGGCAGGAATAGCAGGGGGGGCTTCATTTAAAACGTTCGAAGTGTCTTCGAGTAAACTTTTCATTTATTACCAATCAATTTGCGAATAATTATGTCAGGAATATTAATACGGTTAAGTTTGTTGTCAGTAAATAAATTATTAAAGAGTGTGGTAAACGGTTAAAGAAAAATAATAAAAATGTATTTAATAATGTGTAAAACTAATTTAGAGTTTTTTTATAATGATATTTTATCTATAAATGTTAGAATTTTTATTAATCGATAAAGGGTTATCGTTAATATAAATATTAATTATATCTTATTAAATGTAATGTTTCATTTTGAATATGTTAAATGAAATATTTTTACATTATGCAACATTTGAATTTTTACAATTTTAATTTGTCTTTTTGATTAATATGAAAATTTATTATAAATTTGAAATTTGGTGTGAATCTCGTACGAAAATGTTTTTAAAGTTTGAATTAACTTAGACCATTTTTAAAAAATTAACTGAATAACCTATAAATAACTTAAAACAATAATTTTTTTTAAACGACAACGTAACGTTCTTTTCTTTCTCTTCTCTTTCATTTTCTTGTTTTTCTTTTTCTTGTTTCTTTTTTCTTTTTCCATTTCCTCTTCCTTTTCCTTTTCCTTTTCTCCTCGTAAAGTTACCACGACGATACGACAGCGGACGAGAAAACCATAAAGAGCGTTAAGTTAAAATTTACTGCCTGTTCGAAGATCTATGGCGAGTGGTGCGGTGTTATAAGAGCATGTAAAATATGAGGCGTAAAAGTAACTTTGATGCGTAGTTTCATTGAGAAAATTTATCAAAAATTGGCATAGCACGAAGTGAGATAAACGCCATACAAATCGTTTTCCCCACAACATCTCTCCCCTATCCTCATCCCCCTTTTTCTCAGCCACCTACATCGTATCTTCTTTGTATCTCTCTCTCCCTCTCTCTCCTTTTACTTTTTACAGATATATTTTCACATTTAACCTAACCCGAAAGTCGTAATGCAACGTTTTCTTACCACCCCACTCCCCCCAAGCCCCTTCACCCCGTTCAAATGTTCTTTGTTGCTTTTTTGCTTTCGTCATAAACTGTGGGTGTTGGTTGGAATGCAACCGTTTGGACCAATGGCGATATCATCGTTAACGTAAAAGTCGAAAGGAAAAAGAAGTACGAATAATGTTGCTGGAAAAAAAGAATAAAAATAGAATAGGAGATAGACGAAGAAAACGTGCAAACCTCGTGAATCCGTAAGCAACGAGAAAAAGATAAGGAAGAAGATATATATATATATAAATGTGTGTTTACATGCACGTATACATTTTTACATAGATTTGCAATGCATGCCTATCTCTCTCTCTCTCTCTTTCTTTTTCTCTTGGAAATGGTACTTTTTACCATGAGAAACTTGAGAACGATATATCGATATCTCTTTCAAAGAAGAACAAAAAATCTGAAATTTGGTGAGAATTTGACGATACTCGAAACAAATTTAATTAACCCTTCGAGTGCTATGGACACATGATAGTATACGTTGCAAGGAAACGCGTTTTAATAAAAAAAATCTATCGCCTGTATGATATAATATATTAATTTTGATATTTAAATCGTACACGCGAAAAAGATAGCAAACGTAGACGTTTATATTATAATAAATTGCTAACTATAAATAATGAAGTCTTTTTAATTTCTATAGCTATTTTTTATTTTCCTTTTTTTTCTATAAATTCTCAACATTTTTATAACCTGTTATCAATCAACTAAAACGTTACAATTATAAAATCTCATTTCTTTTCATCTTTTTTTCTTTCTTTCTTTCTTTCTTATTTTCTTTTTCTTTCTTAAGTTATTCGTGATACGTCCGACTACGAGTTGAAGTTATAAACGCGCTTAGAGATGCTCAAGGGAGACTAAAGGAGAGCAAGAGAGAACAGAGAGGGATGGGGGGATGGGGGATGGGGATAGGTAAAGGCAGCACTTTCGTCGAGCGGATACGATATCCCGTAGGAACCGAGCTCGATTAGCGGAACCGTTGCTTTCGCGAAACGAGCATCATTCCCTGGAAACCGGAAGTTACGAACGACGCGAAATGACGATTCAACGTAGTTGCTTCTCGCAAACGAACCAACACCCCCTCCCCCTGCTTCTACTTACCCCTTTTACCTACGCGTGTATTCTCATATTTTTTATTTTCTTTCCATTTTTTCCTTTGCTTCGATTTTTCATTCCACCTTCCTTCTCTTTCTTCTTCTTCTTCTTCTTCTCATTTTACTACGCTTCTCTTTTCCTTTTTCCTCTCACGTTGTTACATTTTTTATTCTTATTTTTATTAAGATTTTTTTTTATTATTTCTGTTCTTTTTGCTACCCCACCCCTCCTTATTCTTTTTCTTTTTTTTTTTATTTTTTCATTTCTTTTCTTCCCAAGGTTGCTTTTCTTACGCCAACTGTCTGCATTGTTAACGCGATAACTTATCAGCCGGAAGGCACGTATAACCGAAATTGAAGCAGAGATACCAGACACGATCGAAGAAGAAGATTTCTTTATTTAATACGTGCTTCTTCGTATTCTTTTTCTGTTTCTTCTTCTTCTTCTTCTTTCTCTTTTCTTTTTTTTTTGTTTTTTTTTTTTTCAAGCGAAGCTTCAGTAATTTTATCATTATTTTTTAACATCTCCTCTAGCAAAATCTTTTATTCATATCGTTCTGTAACTTCTACCTTTATCCTCCCGAGGGTCCAACATTGGGAATGTTTGTTTCGTGGATGGTAGTATCGTTCGAATGTTCATTGGAAAATTCCTATAAAATCCTATCATAAATTTCTATTAAAATGAAAAGAAAATAATTAGAAAAAAATTAAGTATAATAGTGCTCGTATTTTAAACATATACGTAAGATTAATATTAAAAAACTTACCGACACTTCGTGTATATATCTAATTCTATTAATTTAATATTTGTAAAAAAAAAATATATATATCTTTATAGAATGAGATTTTAATTGGATAGTTTGAAGAAAATATTGTTATTTTATTTAGAAATAAATAATGCACTCATTTTATGCCCTTTCACCACGTTTGTTTTACAAATTACAAAACACGGTCATTTGATAATTTCGATAGTTTTTTCTAAATCATAGAACAAGTTGTGTGTATTATTATAAACATTGATTTAATTTGTTAGATCCATTATTCATTTTAATATCAATATATATAAAAAAAAACTGACGCCATATTATACTCCCGAATATTTCATGCAACTTTAGTCCTAGAAAACTTTTCTGCTATTATCATACTTTCTGAGCTATCTTGGTGGCAAGATTTAATGAATCATCCTGTATATTATATATATATAAATAAAAAATATTAAAATATAATATACTAAAAAAAAATCACACCTGTGTATTATCAATGTAATTTGAAAGTTATACGTCAGATCCATTTGGAAGGGAATCTCTTGGAATAATTCCTTTGCAAACGCTAGGAGAATGGTCGTTTCCAGTGGTCGCTAGTGTCACGTTTCTCGAAACGACTCACCTAGCTCTCTGCAAATTACTTTTCTTCTAGGATATGTCGGTGTCTAGCTAGTACTCGTAACGAAACGATACCACCACCACCACCACCACTCTAGCCGGAAGTACGTAATAAACTTTTCGTCGATTTATCCTCTGTCTGCATCATTCTCTCTCTATCTCACACACACACACACACACACACACATACAAACACTTTCTCAGTCTCTTTCCATTCGTCTGTCCGTTTGCTCGCCGTCATCTCTCATTTTTCTTTCCTTCTTCATGGTTAGAATCACGAACGTCGTTGTTTCTAGCATCGTCCTTCTCCTTCTAGTGTTCGTATCGCGTGTAAATGCAAACCGGAATAGCTAAACCACCGGAATAACGAGCCCCGAGAGCGATCTCGTTACGTCCGGAAGTCGATTTCAACCGGGTTATATCCCAACTCAACGAGTAACTGGTGGTGTATATGCGTAATAGCGAAATACCGGGTCAAATAAAATGTTACAAGCTGTTTCCTCTGAAACCATCGCTAACAGACACTGATTTATTTGGATTTTTTAACGTAACGTAGTGTAGTGTACCGGTCTGACTATTTCATGAATACATGCTTTTTAATATCTTTCACGAGTAACAGAGAAATCCAAGTTTTAACTTTATTATTTCTCTTTTACGAGAGAACAATTTCAAAAATAAAAATAAAAAAAAAAGGGAAGAGTAAAAAAAGGAATGTAGGAAAAATAACAGACAAGAGAACAACATGTTTTACCTGACATTATTTATCCAAAATTAAACCGAAGTTTTTTTCCCGTTCACGTTTTTATCTTAGAAATAATTCATGATACTTTCGCGGTATTTTTCTATTCGTTAATTATTCACGATGCCATTCTTTTTTTTTTTTTCTTTTTAACTTATCGCAATTTAACAAATTTATTTCACGTTTGATTATAATTTATATAAACTAAAGACAATACTCGCCAATCGGTATTTATAATGATTTTAGGGAAGGATAGTTTGCAGCACTTTATTTGGTCAACTTCATATATCGATATTTATACATACATCTATACATATTTCGGATACATGTGGGCACATATACACGTATTTATACCAAACCAGGTATTTCATATTTGTTTGTATGTATTCATATATATATATGTAATAGTGTGGTGCATGCTCAGAGGTGGTAAGCCATCGTGGCTGGTCCATTCTATCGTCCGATTCTCTCTCTCTCTCTCTATTTTTCTCTCTTTTTCTCTTTTTCTTCTCTATCACATTCACAGTACAACCTGCAGATATCCGTTAACGCTCGTAAATTTTCGCTAGTCGGCTCGCGAAACAGTCGTAGGCGTGTAGCAAGAATCATGGTTGAACTTGGCGTGCTATCCGATGGATTAGTCGATCGATTTACCGCGAATGGAATCTCTTCGATTCTTTTTATTTTTTATTTTTTCTTTTTTTCCTTTTTTTTTTCTACCTCTATCTCTATCTCTATTTTCTCTTTCATTCTACTCGAATAAAATGTCAGAATATAAAAAGAACAAAAATATCAAAAAATAGGAAACAGGGAGAGAGAGAGAGAGAGAGAGAGAGAGAGAGAGAGAGAAACAATAACTCGATATGAACGATACGAAAAGTTCTCGGATATTTTGCTACTATTCAGTAGATGAACCATCGAAATCATAGAACGATTTGATTCTGTTTTTTTTTCCCCTTTTATATATAAATTTTAACTACGTTCCCAAAGTGACCTCGATTCGTGCTTCAATTTTTTTATCCCCCTCTTTTATCTTTCTTTATTTTTAATATAAAAATTTTATTCATTATTGCTGTTTTTTTTTCTTTTTTTTGAATAATATTTTCACATTTGCACGTCAGACTGGTGAAAAACAAAAACAAAAAAAAAAAAAGAAAGGAACAAGCGAACGTATCTCTATTTCAATGCTTTTTTTATTTCTCATGTTTTCAAAAGTTTTTTTCACGTCAGTAATTTGCATAAAGATGCAGCTTGATCGAATTATAATAGAACTTATGTTAGTTATCGTCGTGTAAACGATCTCATTGTTCGTATTATTAACGCGATTGCGTCTAAAAAATGGGATTTTTCATCTCGCTAGTTGACCCTTTGAGCCACGACGGTATTAAAAGTGTATACCAAATTTTTTCATGAGTAAAATATACACGGTGGGATTATTCGACTAAAAAACTTAATTTTTTATATTTGTATGTAATATTATTCCTATATTAATAAACATAAACCAACTTAGCGCAATTTAAAAAGGAATGAACATTTTTGTGCAACATGGGTCTTTTTATTTTCTAAATAATCCTTATCATCTAAAAAAGAGTTAATCGATTGATAATAAGTCTAACGTAAGTAATACAGTACACACAGTAATAAATCGTTCGCGGCACAATTTTACGCGATATATTATTCGATAATAATAAATTCAATATATATTTTTCTCATATTTTCTATAATCTTTACAAAAATCTGTATTGTTCAATGAAGTTACAAGGGAATGAAGAAAATATAACGAAGAGGATTAGATGATCGTTAACGAAGATTTATTCATTCGTTAGCTATAACTGACTTCTTTTTCCTTTTTTACCGATTTCTGGATTTTTCTATTCATTTCTTTTCTTTTTTTTTTTTATTCCTTTCTCCCTATCTTTTTATTCTGCCTGCTTTCCTTCCTTCCTTCCTTCCTTTCTTCCTCATTTTCTCACGTAAAGAAACGAAAAAAAAAGTTAATCGTTTCTCCCATCAGTGACTGATTCAACGGACCGAATCAGCCTTTATCGATGATCGTTCGAGCATCTTTCATTTTTTATTTATAACTTAAACAGAAATTGAAATTACCCAACAAAATAGATCGTACTTCTTCAATTTGTCTTTTCTATTTTCTATATTTAACCCTTTGAATGCAATGAGTGTATATATGCGTCCAACGCAATCAATTCGCACAATTGAATTGAATTTTTATAAATTTGTATAAGTAACAAACATAATTGCTATTAGAAAATAATATTCATTCCATGCCATATTAGGAAAATTTGGTCTAAAACCTATAAGTATACGATAAATTTGTATCTGCATTTGTACAATATGGTTGCATCAGAATTTTCGTCAGATCCACTCCTAAAATTGGTCCCACGTTTCACAAAACATTTCTGCACATTCTCGTACATGAATTATAGTTAATACTTTAACACTTTTATGTCAAGTGTGACTCGACATCAGTTTATATGTCAAAAGCCCTTTTTGTCGAGTCTCACTCGACGGTATTATTATTATCAAACTGATTAAACTGTCTTATTTTTGATCCTAAAGTAAATTTCAAATAAACAAAATTGAAAAGCGTTTTAAGAGAGCTGTTGGTAAAAGAAAAAAGAATTGAAATATCGTTCGAATTGGAGAAGGGTTAAAATTGAGTGCAAATCGTAAACTATTTTCTTTTCCTTTCTTTTTTTTTTTTTTGATTTTTAAAGAGTATTCGTTTTCGTGGCTGGTAAACGAGAGGATATATATATATTTGTGTCGATCGAAGGAAATTACCTCGTAGCCGTTTTTCCTCGCACCGTTCCGCGACGGGAAATAAGATCGATTAGCGTCCGTAGTTTCCAGGTCGCTTGGAAAAAGGCACGACACGCTCCTTGGGGTCGTTTGTGCCGTCTCTCATCCACCCTGGCAGTATCCATTAATTTCTCTTCGACCCACTGGCCCACCTGGCCACCTCTACCCACCCCATTTCACCCCATCCCACCTCCACCCTTACCGGACCTCTTATCCCTCAGCGCAATAATGATTGTTATTAGTCGTACCTTACTTTTCTTTTACTATTTACATTCCTTCCCTTTTTTTTAAATAATAAATTGCGATAATAGAATTTATTTCTTTTTGCATATTGTTTTGTTTCTTTCTTTCGCGTATTTAATCACGTATCACATTCGTTTATAACGCTTAATATTATTTCTTCGTTGTTGTATATCCAGAAAATTTCTTATCCTGTTTCCCTTAAAGAACGATCATTTTTCTTTCACTTTAATCATACTCATTCAATGATACAACTTTTATAGTCCCATCGAGCGCTTTTATTATTTTCTAAAATCGTACAACATATATATGTATATTTTTATATATATACATATATAATTTCGTGTAAAATATATCTATATATCTACGTAAAACTGCATAAATCTCGTCTCGTACTTTTATACGATCCCATAAAAGAGAATTTCCAATCGACGACGAACTTGCAGCTCTGAAAACGCATCCAGGAGATGCGTGTGCAGTTTTAGTGCGTCATCGTCGTCCTCTTGTCTCCGCGCTTGCAGTAATAAAAGGAAGTACGAAGAAAAGTAAAATAAAAAGAAAAATCTACGATAAAACGCAACACGAACCAAAAGGTGGAGGAGGAGGAGGTTGACCCTTTTGTTTTTTCTTTATCTTTTCTTTTTTTTTCGTAAGACTGAACTTTCCCCTTCTTCACTTCCCTCGATAAAGAAAACGATAAATGTGTTCTCGTAGTTCGCGTTTAAAAAAAAGTTTATTACTGGTTATATAACGGTTAGATAACAACGTTGCTTTTAACAATTGCCAAAAAGTCTAAATGATAAATTACGTTTTATTTCGGTTTTCACGAAAATTATTCTTTTAAATAAAACGTCAAAAAGGATGAGAAAGAAAAAACAAAAAGAAAAAAAAACAAAAAGAAGAAAAAGAAGAAGAGACTATAGTTACATATACGATAAAAGTTGAAATTTCTCAACCTTTCGTAGCACATTTTCTCTCTCTCTCTCTGTCTCTCTCTCTCTGTCTCTCTCTCTCTTTCTCCTCAAAGCTAGTCTTATCGAAATGGAAAAGTTCTCCTTGCACGTAGATACACCCATGTTACATTTCGCTATATGTACATACGCTACTAGAAAAAAATGCATATATATATACATATATACATGCATTTCATTTTCCTTTTATATAAGTACACATCTACATGCATACAAAACTTTCAACGCTAAGAAGAAAACGCAAAAGGAGAAGAGGCTTATAACACGCTCGAAAGTAAGCGAATAGTTACGAGCATGAATTACTTTTACTCTAAATTAAGTCCCTCCTTCTTCTTCTTCTTCATCTTCTTCTTCTTCTTCTTCTTCTTCTTCTTTTTCATATTTATTTAAGATCTAACGTCGCGCACACATTTTATACTCCAAAAAAGTTGGATTGCTTAGAAAAATATCACATCGTTTAGGGAAAATTAGCAAGAACGAGCTAAGTATTATAATTCAGTTTTGAAATTAATACGCGAGATTGATTTGTAGTCACGTCGACGAACAATTTATCAATGTTATTTAAATTAATTTATTTTTATAACGTTCCCCGAGGAATAAAAATCTATTAAATATATTCATGGTGTTCAAAAATAACCATTAGGCTTTCATTTTTAATTCAAAGCAAGCTCACGATTCTAACTCAAATTTTTGCTATTGATCTACGTGTAACCACACTATTCGCATTTTAACGATATGCATATCGATGAACGTGAATGCGTAGCACGTTAGTTGGAAATTCTCTTTCTCTCCCTTTCTCTCCTTCACCCTTTTCTCTTTTTCGTTAAAACCAGCCAATATACTTAGAATATTTCATGGATTTATTATTCTTCAGATGCGAACTTTTAACTCGTTCCCTATTGTGATTCTTCTCTCGACCATTACTCTCAGCTTCAGTATGGCCGACCAACCCCCGACCGGCCGGTGCTAGGGTGGGATGGGGCAGAAAATAAGGGTGGATTCCATCCAACCCTCAGGATTTCTTTCCACCCGGCCCCGTTAGAGACCTTTTTCCTTGATTCTCCCTATTTTTCTTTTTTTCTTCTTTTTATTTTTTCTTTTTTTTTTGGTCGTTCTATTTTTTGGACGTTCTCATAGAAAACGAGGGGAAGGGAGGGAGAGTGGCATCTATTATTTTTCTTTCACTCTCCGTTCTACGATCGAGAATATATATATATATAAAAAGTTCGAGGAAAGCTTTTTCCGGTTTTTTTATATTACTATATGGTGGGCCGAGGGGGAGGGGGAGGTGGTCCAGCAAATAAGACCATCTCTTTTTTTTCCCCACCTTCCCTTCTCCTATTCTTTCCTCGCACCATCCCTTTTACCATTACCATCACCGAGAAGGGTATCACCGATCTCGTTTTCAAGCAACCCCCGTTATCATCCACCCTTTACATTAATTTCTCTCGCTCTATCTTTCGTCGTTTAAAAAAAAAAAAAAAGAAAAAAAAATACAAAAGATCGACGGGATACTCGATATCGATAATTCTTTCCTTCTTTTTTTTTTTTTTTTTCAAAGAACGTTGTTCCTTTCCCATCCACTTTTTTTTCCTCTATCTTTGAAATGTTATATTTTAAACGTTGCCTACCATTATTTGCGAGTTAACATGCACGAAGAAGTTTTCGTCGTAACGGTTGATGGTAACCAACCCCTTTTGAAATACTTCCCACCATTTCGTATATATAAATTCTTGTATTTTATATTTATCTTTTCTCTACACAAAAACATTGCTGCATATGTATGCCACTGATGTATACACGCTAACTCGTAATTCGTTCTTCTCTCTCTCCTCTCTTTCTCTTTCTCTTTCTCTTTCTCTTTCTTTCTCTTCTCGTTGTAGATGTCCTCGGTGCAAGTTTTTCCGACTTGCACGCTCTAATTACTCCATTTTTCTCTTTGAAACGTCGACCGAAATCGCACACACACACATACTAGGTGTGTGTTTTGAAAAAGAGAGAAGGAGGAATCCAGGCCGAGGACTCCTGTGAGACTCGAGAGGTTATTGCGACCACCTAAACGACGTGTGACGCGTCTTTTTCCACCCCCTATTCCCCCGTACCCTTTTCCCCTCTTTTTTTTCTCTCTCTATTTTTCATTCCAAGTCATTTTTGAAGCAGCCCCCCACCACCCTTTTAAACGTTTTCGATCTTATTATCGAGAACGAAATTATTTCTCGTACTTTGAGAAGGGTTAAGGTGAGGGTAGAGATAGGGGTGGAGGGAGTGCAGTTAAACAAAAAAAATAAGAAATACGTTTCTCTTCGAATCAAATCTTCGCGCGAGAATTTGTTCACCGACTGACTTAAAAAAAAGTCAAATCGTAATATCTTATTTTATTATTGCTTTCTTTTTTTTAAGGTTTTCCAACATCTTTCTTCTTTTTTGGTTTTTTTATTTTATTTTTTTTTTCCCCACCCACGTAACAATATCAACAAATTAGATTTACGATGCTATTACATCTTCCTATGTCTTGCTCCATTTTTTTTGCTCGCGTAAATTAACGTACTCTTACTTCCTTCCCCAACAACTCAACCCCCCCCCCTTGCCCACCTCTTGTGTATTTTATTCGGTGACACGTGTCTCGCGAAATTCAATAAATCATTTTTCCTCTCCTTCGTTTTTCATTTCTCCCATTATTTTTCTCTTTTCCTTTTTTTTCTTTTCTTTCGTTTTTCCATTATTTTCCTCTCTTACACCCGTAACAATAATTATGAATTTATTCTTAACGCTGTACTCTCTGCTTTCTACCACCCCTGAGATCATGATAAATCATTCGAAAGAATATAACATATTATATATTTTATTTTTTTCTCACCCTCGTCGTCCATTATTTCTTTTCGACGATGAAACGACGAAAAACATCATCATCCCTTCCCCCATCCACCTCTCGAAAAAGCTTTCGCCCCTTTCTCTCTTCATCTTATTTTCCTTATCTCACGTTATATACACCAAAGTAATTTCTATCGTAAAAACTGATGATGGATCATATAAAACGAAACGTTTTCTCAAACTTATCGTTAAACACCATACTACTGCGTACACACGCGCGTAATTTTATTAAATATAATATACAACTCTAATGCATGCACATTCCTATTATTATTATTATTATTATTAATCATAATAATATAATTTAGTTGTGAAAAAAAGAAAAAAAGAAAAGAAAGAAAGAAAAAGTAAGCTTTCGATATTTTTTTTATTACAAATAGTTGCAACGAGTCCATTTAAAATGAATTAGATTGAAGATAGATAATTCTCGCGTTTGTTTTATATCACATATAGTATCAAAATACCCATAGGATGAGAAAGAATGGATGTTCTCGCGTGCATCGTTTTTATACCATGATCTAATCGAAATACTTCGAGGATGACTCTGCAAAGCGTTAACCCAACTACGAAAAAGAATACCGTCTCACCTATGCGAACGTCATTATGTTCACGTATTTGTGTATATTCCTGTATACATATATATGTGTGTGACCAAGTGCATCGAACTTTTTCTCTTTTAAACGAACACGATCGACTTGGAACGGCGAGTTCTTCAACTTCCGCACAACCTCTTCTTATATATATATATATATATATATATATATATATTATTCTTTTTCGTTTCACCATAACACAGCACACAGCACATTACACCATATCGCACACAACACACACCAAAAACCTTTTCTCAAAGCTTATTCGTTCTCTTTTCTTCGTAGTAACGACTCACAAATACGAGAAAGAAACTTCTTCTCCTTCCTACCCCTTTCCCCATTCCCCTCCCCCCTGCCCCTCATACCACAAGACAGCTTTTTTCCTTTAGCTTTTTAGGAGCAGCAGCAGCAGCAGCAGCTTTCTTCTTTACAAGTGCGGCGATTCTTTACGCGCTTGATTTCCTCGTCTATTCGAGGGTTACTACACCACCACCATAGACCACCATAGACGAGAATCGAACGTTCACCTCCAAGAAAATGCCACTTCCAACGAGGAAACCTACTTTGGAACTCTCCAAAGGATCGGCTCTCGATCAAGGTCACACGTCAAAAGATTTTTCTCTTTTATTACTCTACTATGACAAACTAACTTACTCTCTTTCTCTCTCTCTCTCTCTCTCCCTACCCCCTACCCCACCCCAAGCCTTTCTTTTCTTTTGCTTTTCCGACTTTTCTCATCTCGAAAGTGCATTAACAAGAAATCCGTAAAGAATGGGTTTATTAAAAGCAAAGAGAAAAATAAAAAGAAAGAAAGAAAGAAAGATAGAAGAAAAATAACGTTTCAACTAATATGATCATCAATTTATTTAGATACTATGGGTATTCTTGTTCGTAAAGTTTTTTGCATTTATGTTTCATTGATTGGAAGCAATAAAACGAAGACTTATTGTTCTGGATTTTGAACGTATATGTATGTGCGTAAAGGTATTGTTTCTCTTCTATACACATGGTACGTGCAAATTATGGCATTCGAAAATTGTATAATATTATTTGTGGAGAAAAGAAAGAAAATAAAAATAAAAAAGAGAGTGTATGTATATATTGGAAAATAAAAATGTTTTATTTCGATTTCGAATGGATAAAGGAGAAAAACATGTAATTTGATCGTAACGTGATTTTGTTTATTAGTACGTCGACAAAATTGATCCTATATGCAAAAATAGAAAACTATTCTATTCCCAACAATCGTTTCGATTTAGAAAGGTATACCAAAGTTCATGGATTATATAAAGAATATAACAAATAGATATTTCATTTAATTCTCGATTGAGTTTTTTACTGGGACCCTAAACGTAAGCCGAACTTATGTAATATATTTTATCATAAATATAAATTAATAAACGATAAGAAAATTGTGACAAACCTTTTTACAACACATTGTACTTTTATAACACTGGGATAACATGATTTTTGCTTAACATAGTTACAAAACTTATATTATTTTAAAATAATGATATATATATGAAAACTCTGGGTTTCATATAATGCGAGATTTATTAGAAACCTATCTACCGTGTTATAGGAGAAGTTACCTGTACAATATTTTTATTTATTATATTTAATATATTCATATAAATATATTTATTCTATTAAATAAATTACTTTTCACAAAATTACAATTTAAAATCCTATTTAAATTGAAAACAAAAAAAGGGAACGTTCATTCATATCTAAGTTAACAACTTACTTATAATTCTCATCGAGAATGGATTATATATTCCTCTATTAATAAAAAAAAATCCATACTTGAGTGATGAAGCCACCACGGAAACAAAACTCCAAACCCATTTACCCAAATAATGTGTCACCTGGACGACGAACGTGTTAATTCGTTTTAATAGTAAGATAATAAAACAAGAGAAAGGAAACATTAAAAAGCATAAAAAAGGAAAATAATATAGGAATATTCTCGTATAATAATCTCGTGTGTCTGTTAGAACTAGGAGGAGTCTTCTTTGGATGAACGAAATTAGAGGTTTGTTCGTGTTTGAGTGAAGTTGGTCGACGCTAATGTACGAACTCGTAGTATATAGCCTGATGCTTTTCATGTCAAATGGAGGACCGCGACCAGCCGAATCATAGAATTCACTCGTTAAAGCCCCTGCAGGCTGCATCTGCCACGATTGCCGTCGAAATATGCTTCACGGAGATAAAACGATCGAACAAATGTGCTTGTTACCATGAATTTCCGTGACTCTTCCGTACGAACCTCAATCGGTTTTTCTATGTATGTATGTATGTTTCCCAACGTGTAAAGTGTATATACGTGTATGTATAATGTGTGTATATATGTGAACTGATGCATTTGCAGATACATATACATATATATATATACGTTTAGCCAGTTCGTGCTTTGTTTTCATGGTGAGGTGGTTTCTACT
Organism: Polistes canadensis; assembly: GCF_001313835.1. Lineage (NCBI taxonomy): Eukaryota > Metazoa > Arthropoda > Insecta > Hymenoptera > Vespidae > Polistes > Polistes canadensis. Next base: position 116,083 of record NW_014569780.1, read on the forward strand.
GTCCACTCAGCATCACCAATATTTTTTTCGTTCGACGAAACGTACATCGGCTTTTCGGGTATTCTCGATTGTTATACCAGCGTAAATAAATGTCTCTAAACTGGTGACCCTCCCTCTCTCATCTTTATTCTTTCAAATTATATATCTTTCTCGTTGATTATTTGCTTCCTTTTTTTTTTTTCATTCGACCCTTCTTTTTATTTTTTTTCTACTTTTTACTATCGCTTTTTCATGTTTCACTTCATCATCGTTGTTACTTTCTCTCTCTCTCTTTTTTTTTGATGATTTTGTATTGTTTTCTTTTTCTTTTTTGCAACGATTTACTACGAACAAAAAATTCACATAATCAATTCTTCTCCCTTTTTGGGTTGAAATATAATATATTTCGCGTTTCATTAAATATCTTTTAATTATTTATTATCATCGTATATTTCCGAACATTTTACACGAAGGGACAAAAAAAAATATCATCGTCCGCACTGTGTCGGAGATAATAATATACGTAATTTCGTTTAAATGTAAAATATCCTTGCATGGAAAAAGAGAGAGAGAGAGAGAGAGAGAGAGAGAGATAGCCTTTGATAGAATGAAAATTATTCTATTCGTCGACGAACGCACTTTGATCTTTGGATTATTCGATTTTCTTAAAATACATTTATCTCGAAGTATCATTACCGTGCGATACATTTTCGGCAACTATGTAAATGTAATAAATTCTTTTTTTTTTTTTCTCACAAATTTGCTCTCTCTTTTTCTCTTTTATATCGCGATGCGTTTAAACATATGTTGTTTTTAATGTAAATTTTGTTCGTCCTAAAACGAATGTTACGTTATCATTTGCTAACTGTCTTTTTCTACGAACGTTTTCAAAATAAAAAGACTCGTTATTTTTCGTAGTTACTCGACATATAAATAAAAAAAAAAAAAAAAAAGAAAAAGAAACAATGATTCGGTAATACTACATTTCGAATTACTGCGAGTTATTTTATCCTGATTGAATTTGTATGCACGCGTGCATATATATATATATGTATCTTTGGAGTGCATTTCGCTTTGGTTTATTTTTTTCAACATATTTTTTTTCAAATAACGTTCTATCAAATTTAATATCGATATCATCCATTAAATCCGTTCGCGGTACAGAAATCATATTTTCAATAAAGTTGGAAAACGAGGCCATTACCAGTTGAAAATAATAATAAGTTGACTATCGATGGTCAAACGCCGTTCATTAATCACATCGAATTAATATTATATGATATACAATGAGATCAAATAGGATTTGATATTAAATCGAACATTTTTATTTTATTTTATATTTATTATGTATTCCCAATAATATTCGGACACTATAGAATATCGTAAAAATGATTGCTTCGTATTTTATTAATTCGTAAAACAATTTTTCTGATTATTATTTATAACGATAGATCATTTATTAATCTCAATAAATACATATAATATTTATTTTACAAATTTATATATATATATTGTATCATAAAAATTATTCAACGAAATAATGGTCACATTTTTGGTCAACAAAAATTATTCGAACAGTAACCATTTATCGTTTATTTCATGAAAATAATATTTAACAAATAATTTGAATACTTTCCTATAATATAATAACTATTTTCTTTTAATACACGTTTTTAATCTGTTTGACATATCATTTGTAATTATTTATACATTTTCAAATCTTCTTTTTTAATTAAGTTATTATAAAAATTGTAGCATTTATTTTTTCTTTTTTTTTTTAATACTATAGTGTCTGAATATTTTTGAACTCACTGTACCTATCGATATGTCTTTATACCGCATATCTCTATATATCGCGTTTGGAAAATTCTTTGAATATTAGATTATATTTCGAAAGAATCCTCGAAATCTTATGAACATTTTTACGTTCACTTTATTTCATATTGTCTCTCTCAAGACAAAATACCTACTTTCATTTCGCGAAACATTCTTCTTTCATACTGCATTTCGATCATTCTTTCTATTTCCTACACAAATACGTAGTATTATTATTATAACTAGATGAAATAAAATTCGCGTCAACTTTATTACGAGTAATCGTTATAAAACGTTATATATTATATAAACGATTATTGTTATGATGAGAAAATATTATAGAAATAAATTCATTATTAAAAATCAAATATACAATATTATATAAATTATCGCAAATTTTAAAATTCCATAGAAGATAATTAAGGTACGGTTTGTTTCTTTTTCCATAACTTTGTACAATTATTAAAATTCCAATGATAAATCGTATAATTAATAATACGTTTTAAATAATTCATATTCCAAATTGTTGATTTTCTGAAATTGTTTCTAGAAAATCATATTTTAAATAAAAAATTATTCGTATTTTTAATCAACGATGGAATAATATCGAAATAATATCGATTACATTTAAAATTACGTAGAGCTGTATTGGAAGAATGATCGAGCCAAAAATATATATCGTAGGAACATCTTTTCCCGGTTAGATATCGAGATACTAGAGATGAGGAGATCACCGAGGATGATGAGAATCGAGTAGAACGATAATACAGTATCGATAACACGAGATTGGAAAAATGATGAGAACCATCGAACCTGAGTTACATTACGAAATACTTCCCATTGTCTCCTTCTTTTTATCTCTATCCTTCTCTTCTTATAATTTTACCATTCTCGATCATTATATATATATCTCGAGAATGAAACATCCGAATAACTAGAAAAAGTCGTGTGAACATTTGAAATACAAACATACACGCATTACTTCGATCACTTTTTTATTTTTCTATTCTTCTAAGATTAAACAAAATTATATTGGATCGAAGGAAAAAAGATGTTTCCCTAATAAATGGCTTTAAAATCGTATAACTATAATTATATGAAAATAACTTGTTTCATTTTTACATTTAAATACGAATAAATTATAAACCCTATTCCCAATTTCCATCCTCTTTCTTCTCCTTTATCATTAAATCCAAAAACAAGAACTATTATATTATAATAATCAAAAGAGATATAATTTCAAAGTAAAACAATTTCGCCATTATACTTAGCAACAAAGTATCCAACCTATAATCATCATTATTATTATTATTATTATTATTATCATCAAATAATTAACATAACGATTACGTTATACAAACTGAACAGAAAATAGAACTTACTTACATCTAACCGAACTATAAAAAATAAAATACCTAAACTAATATAAGAAAAATGATCCTTAGAACAATAAAAAAATAAAATAAAATAATACTATGACAAAATATAAAAAAGAAATATATAATATATAGAATGAAATATAATATATGATAATAATACAAAAGAAGTATACGATGTACATGAGCCACCACCACCACCACCATCACTACCATCACCACTACCACCAGTTGCGTATTATCTGATCGTTAATGGTACGTAATAGAGTCCATGGAGAAATGATATAATTCAAAGGGAGTAAATCTGACGTTAATAATAGTGCTCGTTAATATTCGATCGGTGGTTATACGCATCGTGTCTGACGCTAATCGTGAGCCCATTATGGTCGAGTTAGCCTGCAGGCGGTCTCTGTTCTACTAGAATTTCTCTCTCTCTCTCTCTCCCTTCCTCTATCCTCCCTTTTCTTCCCCCCCTCCCTACCAACCACCATTCGCTTTATCTCCATCTCTCAAGGGATTCCAAGAGGACTAAAGAGGCTGTTCACCCTGTTCACTCTGCTTACGATGGTTACTGCCAATCTAACAAACCAAAAGCCTGCCTGAAGTGCATCGGTAAGATGCTAAAACCTTCCTTCCTTCCTTCGTTCCCTCCTTCGTTTCATTGTTAGTAAAGCAAAATTTTTTTTTTGTCCCTTTCTTTCATTCTTTCTTTTTTTAATTATCTTATTTCGTTGGACTCATCCTCTAATGACTTCAGTTCGTGTGCGATCCTTTTCTTATTTATTTTATTCCTTGATCTCACCCCCTTTAATGGCTTCAATTTGATCGTTAGTTCTTTTTTTGTTTTTTTTTTCTCTCTCTCTATAATAATCTTTATCATTAACTTGTCGAAAATAAAAGTGGTAGGGTAGAAACAACGGTTTTGGAATATTTTTGAGGTTTTGAGTAATACTTCGATGTATTTTTAAATGTATAATGAAAATATTATAGTTTATTATATTATTTATGTGTATAAAAACAATGTCAACGATTTGAAAATTCTTTTTCTCTTTGAATTGATGAATTGATTAGTGGAATGATTAAATTGAATGATTAGTGGAAAATTGGTATGGGGGTCATGATGAATTATGTGAATTCTGATACAGGATTTCAAAAAGATCGTAATCCGATGATCAAACGTTTCATAAATAAATTTGTCTCATAATTATTATAATAATTTTTTTTCTTTCTATTATATTCACGTGTTAATTAATATTTTTCCCCTTTTTTTTGTTGCAGGTAAAAATCACTGCTTCGATTTTCCATTCTCATGGCCAATTAGAGACGAGATAAAGTAACTGAATGCACTTATCTTGATTGTCCTAATCGAAAAAAGAGGGAGAAGAAATTCAGAGTAATATTCAAATAATATAAATTAATTATCATTGGAATTTTTACAGATCGTAAAATTTTTTACTGATGATATAATAATAATTATAATTAAATAATACGTAATACATATATATATATATAACTATAGTTTTATCATAGTCTCATTAAAATCTTTAGTTTCGTTTTGTTAGCAAACTAAACTATATTCGTATGTATATATGCATGTAGATCGGAAAGTTGCCGAACAAACGGCGTGTCCTAGCGATAGGCGAGTTATACATTTTAATGAGGTTGCTATCTTACAACCGACTGACTACGTTCTTCCAAAAGACGATACTAGAAAAGGGAATGGTTGGCTTATCAGGGAAAAGACCGAATATAAGTCTTACCTTGTAACGAGATACTCACGCGAAGTGTAACGACTTTTGTTTTATCAAAGATGCCGACTTATATATTCCATTTTCCTTTGATCCTTGAATCAAACGAAAGAAAAATCTTTCATTAACTTCGAACACTCAAAGATCTTTTATAAATTTTAATTGGTTTCTTGTGACAGTATCATCAATTTCTGAATTTCAAAATTAAACATATCTACAAGGTATGATCAAACTTAAATGATCAAATTGCGATCAAAATAAATATTCTTACTAGATTCTGAATATTTTTTCGTAAAAATAAATATATATTTCTAAAAATGTATAATAAATACGTATAAAGTATGCATTGGAAAATGATATATTTTATATATTTTTAAAACAATAGATTTATTTCATCACGAGAATTTATTATAAATGATATAATATATTTTTGAAAATAAAAATAATACTTTCTGGCGAACATTTTACAATTGATAAAAAATTGAACGTCTTGAAAATATCAACTTAGTGTTACAAACAAATAAGATCAATTTAAACGTCTAAGTTTGGGACACCTTATATATTTGTCTGTTAACCTTTTGGCTGCTGCATACTCTCGAAGAGAACCATCAATATTAACGATGCAATATATTCGTATATCGGTCGTTGCGATTGGTTGTCCATTGAATAATTAATACAAAGATTTGATACTATTCTTAGGGATTAAATAAATAAATAATTGCAAATAAATAAAATATATCTACGTTCTTTTTTTTTATCTATTTCAATTAGTTTTTTTCTAACTAAATTATTTCTAATTTATTTAACTTGGACGTATATACATATATGTATTTGTGAAAACGTAGTAGTTATACATCTTTCGTGCATATTGATTACTATGTCAGAACGTATATATATATACGTCTTTAGCAGTCAAACGGTTAATAAAAGATAATTCCGTTTAAAGTGTTACAAACTTCGATTTCACAAAAGTAAAGAAAAATCTTTAATAGAATAGTTTATTGACTTTCAAATCCACTTTAACGATCGTATCTTTCTATTCTTTCCAAATCTATCCGTCACCATTTCCTTTCTCCTGAACATTCGAATATAATACCATCTAGGATGCATCATATTCCTTTATATTGATCTCTTGAAAAGTTCAAAGAATGATACGTAATATCAGTATATCAATTTTCCCCTCGCGTCTTTCTTGATCGATCAAACGATTCGAAATAATTTAATCGTTTTCTAATAAAATTCGAGAGATAGAACGAAAACTTCAACGATATTGTGTTTGACGAGTGTTCGTTATAAACGTCGAGTGGTAACGGTGGTGGAGTTCGTTGATTGACTGTGAGAAATATCGACAAAGAATATAACTTTCACTTGGCCGATGATTTATTACGAAAAACAAATCAATAAACTCTCTCTTTCTTTCTTTCCTACAATTTTTTGACCAAGTAAAAAGAAAGGACGTTACGTAAACGTACTCCTAGATATTATAAAAATATCTAAACAATATTTGGTACAAAATTTCGGCTAATAACAATAATCACGAGCCTGACTCGTGGTCATTCGTTCGGATTAAACGTAAATTACACGAGACAAACACGTGGATTCAGTTATTATAGATATTTTCTAACTTTAATTAAGTGTAATTCTTCATTTAATTTATAATTCTTTCAAATAATTAAACAATCCTTTTTTATATCCATGATATCACTGAAAAGAAAAATCAAATATTGATAATAGTACAATAATATCTTGCTTATACTGTTAAAATAAGTTAGCCAGTAGGAGATTTTGTTAACTCTTCAGTGAATATTTTGACGAATTACTTTCCTGTTTCATTTTTTTTTTTTCTTTTGGTTCTTTTCCATCCTTTCTTTTTTCTTTTTTAAAGAGAAAGTTACCGTGTGTGTTCCATACAACGACACACGTTACTTTTATTCCTCGTTCATCCAAGTCATTTAGTTTGACCAAGTATATTTGAAATCCCGTACACATTTTACGATCGCAGTCTCCAGGATGTCTGCTTTGCTACTTTGACTCCTCCTGTTTCTCTTCTTCCACCACCTCTTATATGTAGTATCCCATCGTAACGTTAATTACGTCTCGCTCGTTCGGTCACGAGAAAATCGTCCTCTTTCAGCCCTCCCCCTAACCCCCCCCCCTTTCCACCCCATACACCATGAACTCACACGAGTGACGAGAATAACGTCGTAAAGACGAGCAGCAATTTTGTCGTCAAAGCGAAAAACCGGAAATCCCGAACGAATTTCACCAGGATATAACGTTCATCGTAGGTACACTCAATGTTGTTCATCCTTTTAATTGTGACGTAATCTTTTTTAAAGCTAAAACATCTAATTACAAAATCTTTTGTCGCGCTGATCTTACTAATTATCCATTTTTTATTTAGTTTTTTAATCCATTCTATAAATCAACTGTCCTTTTAACTGTGACGTAATATTTTTCAAGCTAAAAGATCTAAGAATTCGAATGAAAATTCGATCAATCATTCAATCAATCAATAATTCCTTACAAATTCATAAAAACCTTTGAATTATAATATAGAATATAAAATGAATTTATATATTGTAACGAAGAGTATAATCTATGAAAATTAGTTTATCTTAAATTAGCAATAGTCTGTAATTGGTGCTTCATTAAGTTCGTTCATTAGTATTTTGACGTAATGAAATCACACAATTGGAAAGTTTGATTAACACGTTGATTTTGTCATGGGGAGTTAAAAATATATTAAACGCCATTATACAACTTACCTTATCTGCTGTAAATAATATTTCAACGTAATATGCATCGCATAATAAATAAAAAATTTATGTTGGCGTAAAAATGCATTTTAACGTGTACCAAAAACGGTACACGTGGCAGGGTACGTGTTAACAAGTTTTGATCGAACCCTAATGAACGAGTTCTGAAGTTTGAGTTCTTTCCAACGTCAGAACGTCAAAAATAATCTGAAGGTTTCTGAACAAAAGAAAGGAAGGAAGGAAGGAAGGAAGGAAGGAAGGAAGGAAGGAAGGAAAAGGGCTTTTTCTTACCGCGCTATGGCACGAAATGCGAAAGCCAATGAACGAAGAAGGAGGTAAGGGTAGCTGAGATAGCTGCTACCTTTCTCAATGCATGTACCCAAGTGTGGCTAACTCGTGGAGAATGGTTGAACCTACTATCCTCTTCTTCTACTTCTACTTTTTCTTCTTTCGTTTTCCTATCCAAGAAAGAATGAAAAACGTACACCGGACAAATGGACGTTTGGACCAACGGAAAAATGGTGGTCTAACCAGGATAAAAAGTTTTCTTCTTTATTCTTTCTATTATTTTAACCTAACTTCTTCCCTTTAGTTCGCGAACCCATTTGTATCCGACCATCCTAATATTTCTTATACACTGCTATTTATCTTTGATCGATATTTTTACTTTTTTTTTTTTTTTTTTTTTTTNAAGAGTTACCTCTACCTCTTACGAATAATTTCACTTAAATATATGTACGCGCATTCTACTTATCCTTTATTTTTCTTCCTTTTTTTTTCTTCTTTTATTTTTTTTTTTTTTTTTTTTTTTTTCTAATTAACTGAATATACTTTTTTGTTTAAATCATTGATATCTGTCAAGTGTCGGTAAAATTATTACAAGAATCGATGATATTTCGTTATAAATAGTTATTTGTTCGATATTATTTTTCAATTGGTGTATCAATCAAGTTTGTAGTAGATAAATATCATAGCTAGATAATGTTTTTTTGTTGTTGTTGTTGCAATCCAATCTCCTAGTTTAATTAATTATTCTTCCTATTATTATTTTAACTTAACTTCCGTTCGTTCGAACACATTTGTATCCGCCACTTATTTCTTATAAGTGGCGTTATTTATCTTTGATCAATAATTTTTATTAATTAACGGGATGTATTTTTTTTCATTTGTTTGTTTGTTTGTTTTGTTTTGTTTAAATTGTTGATATCTGTCGAATGTCAGTAGAATGTTACAAAAATTGATATTTCGCATTGGTAGTTATTTGTTCGATATTATTTCAATCGGGTATATTAATCACATTTGTAGATATCTAGGAATTTTTTTGTACAATCCAATCTCCTAGTTTTAATTAAATCTCCAAAATTGGAATTTTAAAAAAAAAAATGCCGTTCGTACGTACGTACATACGCTCTATAGAATTTGGTTAACGCAAAATCAAATAATAAGAGAATGGTTCATACCCGATGAAAGTTCTTCATTCAAAAATTGCATACTACTATACTAGCACGCAATTTAATATATTAAAATGTAAAACCAATCTTTCTTTTTACAGATATATGTGATATGAGTTTAGTATGTACGTTATGCGTTGAGGATAAGGCTAACAATAATTTTGTTCGAAGATAAGAAACGAAAAGAAAAAAACATTTTGTGTGTCTGAGCATAAATTTTTTAATATATATTTCTTATATTAGTTTTATTATATTTCATTTTTATTTAAAACTACTAGATTTTATATATAGTTGATTGGATAATGAACAAAATAATATTTTCATTTACTTGGAAATGAATATTATACGTTTTATGCGTTTTCATTTAATAGTTTGGATAGTTTTGGTTAAATCATAGCGAGTTGTGTGTATTATTGGAAGAATTGCATTAATTTGTTAAAACTATTATTCATTTTTAAGAGTCGATATTTTACATTTTAATAAATAACATTTTTCATTATTATTACAAATATTTAAATAACTATTAAACATAGAAAAATAAATATACGAATCTTTGAGTGGTTAAATTCGATCAATTTGAATTCGCACGATTTGATAATAAAAAATATATAAGAATACGTTGATAAATTAGAGTTTTGCATAAAACCGATGCGTACACCTACATGATCAGCCAAAAAGTAATCAGGTCGACTAGCATACTGGGAAATTTTCAACTTCGCATAAAACTTCGGCTGTGTCGTTAATTTCACAGTTTCAACGTTCCAGATGAAAATGACCAGTTCTCTCTCTCTCTCTCTCTTTAATTCGGTTTATAACGGAGATTGAAATTATCGTTGAGTATTTTTCTCTAACAAGTTTCCCTTTCAAATTATCACCGAACATGTTCGGGGTTATATTATTATATAATCTCGACAATCGTAAAAACGATTTCTTACTAATAGAAAAAATAATTCTGTTATTTAAAAAGCAACGATTAATCCCGACGACAGTATTAAAAAAAAGAAACAAATGTAAAAAATGAAGTATTTAATAGTTAAATTCACGCTCAGATCTGAATAAAAATTCGTTGACAATTGGGTGAACGTAAAACACGTGTTAAAAAAAATTGTTATATAAAATTGTCCGAGCAAAAAAAAAAATTAAATAAACCACTCGTCAGATTATGGAGAAAATAATTATCAAGATTAAAACAAAAAAATATAAAAGTTAAAAAATATTACAAATTGACCGAGTTATCGCGCTGACATCGGTATAAAAACATAGTTTGGAGAAAAACGCGTTTAAAGTTTAGAGAAATTTCTTAAAATTGTTTCTTTTTTTTGTTGAAAAATTCTTAAAAGTATGAAGAATAAAAAAACATTCGTACGAGAAAGAAAAGAATCGATTTCTTTTTTGTTGAAAATATCCAAATTATGTGAGCCATTAAAATCCGTTGAAGCGTTTGCTGCGTGAAACCACGTTTGAAACTACGGACATTGCGGATACTCGTAAAACGGAATTTCCGGCAGGAAAGATTCCCTCTTTCCTCAATCCATCCCTTTCGTCAAGATTCTCAACCGGAAGTCCGACGTGCTTGTCCGACGTGCCTGGTACGACTTGCTTGTCCAACGTGCCTTCTATTTCCTTTTCGCTTCAACATTTCCAACCCTCCATCCTTTTCCCACCTACATCTATTACTCGATATCTTCTGGACATGAGAATAGTGAGGATATCTATGTGTCCACCATAAAACGAGACTCTGGACAAGATAAAAATTATACGAAAGAAAAATCTTCCAACAGCCAACCCGTCCGAATACTTTTCTCTTATTTTTTTTTAGATCCAAAAGATTCCTTCGTATCCATCCTTCGCAATCTTTCACTTTAAATAAGACAAATCGATTTATATTCCAACGTGTTCCGTCAAAAATTCGAACAACCTGAGGAATTTATTCCACCGAATAATTCTTGAACGTATTGATCAGTTTTATTAGGAATTAATTCATTAATAGTTATAAATTTAGCATGTAAAGTTCAGAAAATGTAAGAGAATGCAATGCTGTAAATTGTGCATCTTTGCAATTTCTTTGAAAAGTTTCGGTAAATATTTTTTATACTTTTAGCAAATAGATTTTAATGATTTTTATATGAAATTTTTTATTTGTTTACTTTTACGAATCGAACTGTGAGGACAGGTGATATACTTTGACCTAAATACGCAAAACAAACGTGTGAAGTTTGTCGAAAAGATCATAAATGATTTCATTGCTCATGCACGAAATTTGAGTAAAATGATCGAATAAAATTGGTTATATAATATATAATAGAACGAGCAGCTTATATTATATATAGTTCATGGCTTATTTTCAATGCATCAGATGTTAACTTTATATCGATCTATGTAAAAGTGTTACGAGAGCTAATATCGTTTACCTCGATATAAACGCTTTATATTATCGTCTATCATAAAATATAACTTAGATAATCTAAACGCGATGGAAAAATATCAAACATTATTATATACGACATATACTTAAGCTGGTAATTGGTCTTTAACGGTCAATTGTTCCTAATATAACCTGGCTTTATAATAATTTATAATAATTTCAGTCGCGATCTCATTTTAATTCTATTACCCCCGTGTTAATTTATAATTTCTACGATCAAACGAACATTTTTCTTCATTATTTAAATTAACCCTTTGACTATATGGCATACTTTGAGACACACTTACCGATATCATACAGATTTTAGTTATAGATTTCAATAAAGATGCATCTTTTCTTTTTTTTTTTTTGTGAAAATATATTTCAATAATAAAAAACAAAAAAGCTCAATTTTATACCAGATTAAAACAATATTATTTATATGTTTGTATTTTTACCTTTATAATAAGAATCTTATAATTAAATTTCTATGAAATCATTTGTAAAAATGTACAAATTAACGTAATCTCCAATGAAAAACGGGGATTGAAGAAACGACTACTCGATAGAAGTTCGACACGAATGCGAAACCTTTCGAAATTATTATCGGCTAGTCCCATTCCTTAATCACATAATTGGATTTCGAACTTTTATGCGAAGTAATTTAAAGTGGACCCTTCTCTCTCTCTCCCCCCCCCCTCCGCCACCACCCCTCTTTCTTTCTTTTCTACTCTCAATCGGATCGCGTAATTAACTTATCCGAACGGATTCCATAATTCTGCCACGTTCGTGGTAACTCTTTTTTCCTGACGACGACGACGAGTTTTTTTTTCTTATTTTTCTTTTTCTTTTTCTTCTCCTTTTCCTTTTCTTTTTTTTCTATTTTTCTTCTTGAAAACCACCTTTACATTTTTTCGGATTAACCGAAAGGGGAAGGAGATTCGTTATACCGCAGGAATATCGTACGGGTCGATTAAACGCGTTACCAACTTAACGAGTTTTTACGTTCTATATACTACGAGTAATCTTTAAAAAAAAAAAAAAAAAAAAAAAAATAATAATGGAGATTTTTCAAATTTGATAATGATAATAGCCGAAAATTTAAACGAGACTATCTCTTAAATTGCTGTTAAATTAATGACGTGAAACTTGACAATTGTTATTAACAATGGAATGATCGAAATTTAATATATACCTATAATATATTTTTCGAAAGCAATCGTATTGATTGTTTCATGAAAAGAATACCAAATGCATAAAAAAATATGTATTTAAAATTTATTTTTATATCTACAAAATAAATTGTTATTTTACTTGGAAAACAAATAGTATACAAGCAGTCAAAATGATTACTTTTATGCAATATAAATATAACATGTATATACCATAAACAAACAAAAACAGGAGGTATAATACAATAATAATAAATGCACTTTTATATCATGTATACAAAGTTACGTAAAATGTAAAACATCGTATAATTATAAATATACAATAATTTTTATCTGAACGAAATTAAAAAGCAATTCAACTTTCTTGAACAATCCAGTGTTAATAATTGTATTAAACAACAATTATAGTAATTATTTGAATAATTGTATAAAATTAACGTTTTATTTAAACAGATTTAATTTTCGTTCTAATTAAAATTGTTTTTTCATTCTTTCTTTTTTTTAAACTCTAGTTCCGCGTTAATGTTGCAACAAAAGTTAGAAAGAGAAGAAAAGAAAAAAAAGGGGGGTAGGAGGAGAAGGAGGAAAGAAAGATCTCAGCATTTAAAGCGCCGGTGCACATCTGACACCTATACCCTAATTGCATGCACTTTCTCTACCCTCTTTACCCTTCTTTCTCCTCTTCCTTCCCTTCATTCGTGTACGGCGAATTCGCACGTGGCGCACATCGTATATGATGCGTAACGGGAGCCAATTATACGCTAGGGTAGTTTCATAGAAACCTTATTTGTATTGTTAATTCGTTTCTTCGTTATTGCATTTATTTTTCTAACTTGTTATTACTAATTTCAATCGTTAAACCAATTCAATTTTCTCTTTTTAAACACACACATTATTATTCTTTAATATTTCATTATTAACATATTTTTTCTTTTATTTTAAAAATATCTTTTAACATTTTTAATATTTCTGTATAGAAATTTATTATTTAAAATTAGTGAGAGAACAGGTTAATCATCATCGTGTCCGATTTTAATATCGTCGTCAAAATTCTGACGCAACTTTCTTATTAAATATTTTTATACTTTAATATTTTATTATTAACATATTTTTCTCTTTTATATTAAAAAAAAAAAAATAAGTTTTAATATTTAATATTTCATTAGAAATCTAGACGAAAATGGTTAGAATTATTGAGAACTTTATAATCATTGTATCCAATTTAATCTCGTCATCAAAATTCTGACACAACTCTCTTATTGAACATTTTTATCCTATATTTTATTTTGTTTTATTATTTAAAACTAGACGAAAATATAGTAGAATAATTGAGAACTGTATAATCATCGTGTCCGATTTAATCTCGTCATCGAAACTTTCCTATTAAACATTTTTATTCTTTAATATTATCTTAAAAAATAAATTTAAATAATTATTATCTAAAATTAGAAGAAAACAGAGAGTTCAAATTAATGAGAACTGGACGATCATCGTGATCAATTTATACTCGTAATTTACTAGTAATATCTAATACTATTATCAGAAAAAATCTATTTAGAAAGATTTCGTTCGGATTTCTTAGAAAAACATAACTTTTCAATTGTATTACGTTGTTGAAAGGTAACCCACAAAAATATATCTATAAAGCAATTTGAAGGCACCCCACGTTGGGAGCCCTCTTTTTACGACTCGAAAATGGTTTGAGAAACAAGCAAGCGGTGTCCTCGACGTTCGTGATAAGTTGTCGTCGATGAACGAAAAGGGGGATGAACAATTCGTTCGGTGTTGGTCACGAGATTTAACTTTTAGACAGAGAGAGAAATAGAAAGAGAATGATGGTTAAGGAAGAGGAAGACCAAAATGAGAGAGAAAGAAAAGGAAACTTTGAACTCTGAAACAACCACCACTATCACCACCACCCACCCTTTCCTTATTCCCTTCGTTAGTCGACTTTCTCTTCAGTGTTTCTACTTCACAATTACACCGAGAGTTTCCCAATTAGCTCGCGTCATTTTGTCCCACCGTTAACATTAAATGTCGCTAATTTTTAACTCGCCCTTATCTATCGTGTTTTTGTCTTTTCGACATGATTCTTGAATTTATTGAATTAACCTCAATAAATAATATAATAGTTTTTAATTATTTACAATAATTACTAATAATTAATAATCTCATATATATTTGTAATATTCCTTTAAAAAAGATATATATATATATATATATATATATATATATAAATTTTGAACAATAAACCGACCGAGATAAGGGATTTAAATATATCTTTCCTATTAACTTATCGTGTGTGTTAGATAAGTGCAAACTATAACTCGTAATACTATTTTGCAGAGTGTCTCGTTCAATCGTTAAACTTTTACTTTCTTTTTTCCTTCCACCCCTCCCTGCCTCCCATCCCATCCCTTTTCTTCTTCTCGTCGCCACGAATAATTTTTTTTTATCTTTCGGAAGACGTAAAGAGTTGAATTTTTAAGTGCGATGTCATCTTCTAACGCGACACGGTTTTATGAAATGTCAGCATAAAAAGTATACGAGACAGGAGAGAAAGAATAAGTCCGTGGTAGAGCCCTTTAATGCTAAAACGGTCAATCTCGTGCTTCCCTTTATTTTCTTTCTCTCTTTCTCTCTCCCTTCCTCCCTCTGTCTTTCCCCTTTTTTATTTCTTTCCACGGTTTACCGCGTATTTACGCGAGCTTACGTAAGAACTATTCTTTTCTCTATCCCTCTCCACTCTTTCCCCTATTTCTTTCTCTCACTCTCTCTCTCTTTTTCCGTAACTCTTTAAATCTTCTCCCCTTTTTTAATACGACGAAACGAATGTAATGTTTTCCCAAGATCTTAACATTAAACTACAACATTTAAAACCGTTACTTCGATAGTCCTATTTGAAGTTTTACAACAACTTAGAGTTCTTAAATTTTTAAGAGTTCTCAAAGCCCTCTCACATGACATGCATTCTGTCCAATTTCTGATATTTATTACACCCACGCGAATGAGAAATATCTATTGGCAGTTGACCAAGATAAAAAATTATTCTTGGTGTTTTTTTTTACTAACAGATTATTAGTCAGAAATAATCAATTAACAATAATCCTTTGGTCATTGTATATTTGATTCAATAAATAATTATTAATCATTGTGCAACACTGGACTAATTGGTACAACTTTTAAAACGTTAGTCTTCTTTTTTTTTTTTTAACGAAGAAAATATTCTATTTTACAAAATAATATCATCATATTATTTGTTTCTTTTAATCGAACGCTGAATTACTCTTCACGGAGATTATTTCAAGTAAATACTCGGTGTATAGATTTTCTCGAGTTATAAATGATACGTAAAAGGTATTAAATCAATCGGCTCTCGATGCATTTTATGTTTTATCGTTGGAATGAAAAAAAAAAAAAGAAAGAAAGAAAGAAGAAAAAAAAAGGAAGAAAAATAAAGGATAAGTAGAATGCGCGTACATATATTTAAGTGAAATTATTCGTAAGAGGTAGAGGTAACTCTTGTGAAAATGCATATCCATCCCTTATTTTACTTCCCATTGCTTAATGGAGTTCGTAAAAACGTCGTTATTATGCAGGACATACCGTCGCATAAAATTTGTCTTGGCTTTCCTCCTACCCCTACACACGTATATATACATATACATATACATATATATATATATCCACGTATTTGCTTGCTTACTTACTTACGTCTACCCATCTTCCTACGTTTTTCTTTCTCTTGCAACTTAATTAAAGTTGCCAAGAGTGAAGAATAAAAAGAAATGAAAAAAAATTAAAAGTATGAATCATTTTACATTGGCCAACAATCAATCGGTCGGTCCTATAATACTTCCAAGTAGATTCTATTTGCTTGTAATGTTAACAAAAAATAAAGAAAATGTACGTTTCTATAAGAGTTTTCTATAGAGCGTACAAATCGATAATGCGCGAGTATAAAATGGCGCATACGTGTCGTTGAACGATAACGTATCGTTGATTTGCGACGATAAATAGACCCTGATTTCATCGAAATACATAATTTATTTCCCTTTCGATGTTTACCCATTTTCTCTCTCTCACTCTCTCTCTCTCTCTTTCTCTCTATTCCCTTCTCTTCATTTTTGCGTTCAATTCCTACCATACGTTCCCGACATTTAACGAATATCGATCGTTTAATAATGGAAAATACGAAAAGTAGTTTAATTACGATACTACGCGATACGAGAAGCTGGATGGGGAGTTGGGAGTTGGGGAGGGGGGGGGGAGGTAGTCGTTCGATGGAAAATTCCGTTCATTATTTTCGTGCTTGAAAGTATTTCCAAAACTGAGGTAAAAGGGACCACCGTTCGGTATTCCATATTAACAAACGTTAATGCAATTAAATAGATTCGGTAATGGAAATATTTCCAATGATTTCATCAGTTACATCATTATTTATTTAATATTACGAAGAAGTTTTCAATCGGATATTAAATTTCTTTATTTTTTGTTTTTTTTTTTTTTTTTAATAGACGATGACAAAAAAAAAAGATTCAACGAATGCAAAACGAATTTATATGAACATATTTTTGTTGTATACATTTTTTTGACGTTTCAATTATACAAATAGAAGAGATAAAGAAGAAACGAAGAATAAGAAGAAAAAAAAAAAACGAAAGATAGGATCGTAAAGCCAATAGAGAATATTATATTTTTCAATGTGACTCGAACTCGGAAGCACTGAATCGTGGGTATTGATTTAGGACACTCTGTATACTTGAAAATGATCGGGGGGTAACATCTAGATCCCATCCATCAAGTGATGCACATGTTGTCTCTCGAGCTGCCAGCGTTTGACGATACTTCGGCAGCGATTCGATATGCAAACCTGCAATAACTTGTGTCTATATGTATACCTCTCTTGTAATAGCCAACAACGTAAGCGTTTGACGGGTTCTTGACACGGATTAATTCGACTAGCCGTGAAACATCGATAGGTCGATACGATACGATACGATACTATATGATACTATACGATACTCTATATGCGAAGTTTTGACTCTTCTTCTATCTTGTTACATTTCCATACGCGTATCTAACAAAATAAATAATGAAAAATGGATAAAACAAAAGTAATCGTAACTTTCGTAACTTGATAAATAAATTTTTCTAATCTAATCGATTATCATCAAATTACAATTACTTGCTAATCATTTGTCAAATGTATTAACGAAAGTGCACATATGTGCATGAGAATACGACGATTAAGTAACAACGTAATTGTCATTTTTATTTTACCTATTTTTTTTGGCCCCTGAAATGAGTCAATTTAATACAAAAAATTAATTTTAATTTAAAAATACAATTTTTTATAATTTTAAAGGAAACTCTTTGTTTGGAACAATTTTTACATATATATGTTCTTTTTAAAATACATTTCTCGCGGTTTTTTTTAATTAAATTTAACACACACGTCCTTACTTTTATTTCTTTTACCTGAACTTGACAACTCAATCGTTTTTCAATATTTTTTTTATATTAGATTAGTATTTCTATGCACGAGAAAAATAGATTAGACGTGTGTAAAAATGACTAACTTTAAAAATGTATTACCTTCAAAGATCGAAATTGGAGAGTGTCAAAATTCACATGACAAAATGTCAAGACATATCAAATAAGTCGGTAAAAAATGGATTATTTTAGTTTATTCTTATACATATATTTTAATTGTACTTATATTCCATTGGTATATTCTTATCATTTTTATTAATATTTCGGGCATACATTAAGCAATCATGTGAATATTGACATTTTCCAATTTCGGTCTATCCGGTAAAATATACGTTTCATAATTCAAAATCCAATAATATATATTTAAAAAAAAGAAGAAAAGAAATTACTTTAAGTTTTTCTAAATATATATAACGCAATAAAATCCTAAATTAATCATAATTGACTAGTTTCGACGATCTACGGTTAACCGAGATTCATCCTCGTTATTAAAAGAGAATGAAAGAGAACAAAAATGAAGAAAAAAGGGGAGGAAATTAAAAAGAGCGTAGAATCTTTTTGATGAAATATACTTTTT
Organism: Polistes canadensis; assembly: GCF_001313835.1. Taxonomy (NCBI): domain Eukaryota; kingdom Metazoa; phylum Arthropoda; class Insecta; order Hymenoptera; family Vespidae; genus Polistes; species Polistes canadensis. Next base: position 134,860 of record NW_014569780.1, read on the forward strand.
TTTTGTAATTATATATTCGGTACATTAATATATATATATATCGATCGAAATAAAGTAATAATACGTTTCAAACGAGTGCCGCGGAACAATTAAGTTCATTTTGGCTTTATCGCGTACGCTTTTTTATCATTACGTTTTTCACAAGCAAGCGAGTCAAATGAATAAACGAGGACTAACAAATTTTTTCCATTATTCTCTCTTTCTCTCTCTTTCTCTTTCACACACACAATTAGTTCTTTTTTCTTATCACTTTTATTTTCATTGTAATTGATCGTTTTTATTAAATGTAATGATACCCGATTGTTCTTTTTCCTGAACAATCGATTGATCGATCTTCTCATAGTCCAGCAACGTTTCGATTTAATCATTCTCTCTCTCTCTCTCTCTCTCTCTCTCTCTTTTACACACACTCTATCTTTCTCTCTTTTTCTCACTTTTAGTTTTCTTTTTCTTTTCCTTTACCCCTTTTTTTCTTTCTTTGTCGCTCACGTCAATGAATTTTCCATAGCCATTTCAACGAACTAACCAAGTGACACGTTCGCTAATTAATAAACCGTGTAACGAGCTACGTCGCGGTCGACGAACGAGAGAAAAGAAGTGAGATAGAAATGGAGAAAAAGGAAGAAATCGCGGCACGAGACTAAGAGAGAAAAAAAAAGCTTTCTTTTTTTTCCTGTTCTTTTTTTCCTTCTTCTTCTTCTTTCCTTTTTTTTAGAAATTACTGTGAAGCGAGACTACCGTTTGTACGGAAAAAAGGAAAAAATGTATTAATCAAGGCTAGAATCTGTAACGAACACGTCTTAATCCTTTTATCAATTATTATACTCTACGTTATATAAACATAAATATAATTTAACGTAAAAACGATTAGATCAACCCCCGTCTTCCCTCCGATTCCGTAGATCGGATGAAGAAATTAACAAATTGTGTATTGGTCACAAGGATATTTCGTATATAACAAGCCGAATGTTATGGAAGGGTTACGGGATACAGGTAAACTCTCCTATAACACGGTAATTTGGTTCCTAGAAAATGCTATGTTGTATGAAATCTAGAATTCATTATTCCTTCGTGTCATTATTTTAAGATCATTTAGTTTTGTAAGGTAAAAACGTAACGGAAAGAATAAATCGAGCGGCATATTTTTCGAGACCGTCAAAGTGTTAATTATTTGTGCAAAATAAATTCTAATTTTAAATAACGTAGCGAAATGTTTCATTGAAATAAAGAAAATAAAAGTCAAGATGAATAATTGTTCGATAATATATCTAATACAACACTAAATAACAATTCAAATGAAAATCATCTTAATAAAAATAACAACATTTTTAAATCAAATGAAGTTATTATAAAAGAATTGAAAAAAGAATGTATATTAAAATAAGTCAATAAATGTGCATTGTAGAAAGATTGTTTGATGAAAAATGTGGGAACCCTGGGGGTAGGTAACTCGTTGAACCAGCAGTACGCATTGTATTAACAAAAAGTAATCATCTCGTTCTAAAATTATTTGCGATAATTTCGAAAGTTTCAAATCGATTAAAGGAAAAACGAGGAATAAGAAAAGCCTCTAGCTGAAGATCAAAATTGAAACTAAACGAGTCTCGCTCAGCTCAAAGTGAGAGAGAGAGAGAGAATTAGAGAGAAAGAAACTGGGACAAATAAAATAAGATCAAAAAATGAGATGTTATGTCGAAAAGAGCAAGAGAGAGAGAGAAAGAGAGAGAGAGCGAGAGCGAGAAAGATAATACAACAAGTTGCCATTATTATCAACATTAGCCGGCACGATTTCGAGCTATAAACGGAAGTTGGGCCATTATGGTGCGCTACGTTTCGCAAACTCGTGAACGTTAACGTCTAGCAAAAAGTCTTCGTAAAGAGAGATAAAGAGAGCAAAAGAGAGAGAGGGGGGGGACGGGTGGAGGGAACGTCAAAGGATATTGGCTTCCAGCAGCAGCACCCGTTGGGCGGTTTTCTGGATGCACGCAGCTTGGAAAACGAATCGCGAGGCCATTCCAAGGAATCGAGCCGCCTCATTGGCGACTTTCTGCAACGCTGGGAAACGCAAATCTGCCCAACGCCTATCCGCTTTCTCAAACTTTTACCTACCCCCATCCTTTTTTTTTTCTTTTCTTTCTTTTTTTCGTTTTTATTCTTACTTTTAGTATTTCCCGTCCGCGAACCTATATCGTGCCATCTTGAAAACAATTTTCTTTTCATTTTCTTTATCTTCCCAACTTCTTCTTCTTCTTCTTCTGCTTCTTCTGTTTCTGTTTTTATTTGTTAAGCGAATAAGGTGAATAAATTTGTGATGTAATAAACAACAAGCGTGTTAAGAAGGTATTTCGTAGATACATTTTCTTTTTTTTTTTTTTATTGGAGGAGGATTCTAAATTTGTATCTGCTTCGTTATTAACACATTGTCAAATTGTTGACCGATGATTTTATTCAAAATTTATTTCACTCACTAATATTAGAATAAATTTTAACGTATTAAAGTACATGTTATCTCTTCCGTATGTACAAATTTTTCGTTAATCATCCAAACACGTCTAATTATCCTATAAAAAATCTTCTTGACTTCCTTCTTTCTATCTTTCCATCTTTATTCACCTTATTCCTTGGTCGCTCGAGCTCCATTAACGAATTCCTATCCCAGCAAAGATAATATAAGCCTTCAAAATGAAAGTAGGAAAAGGCAAGTTGAAAATCTCAGATCGTGGGGGATCCCCAAGTAGCAGTTGGTAAAAGTTAATTCTTTGTTAATCCCGCATGCCCCTGAAATCCGGACGTCGAATTTTAAACGAGGCAATAGTCGAAACTTCGGAATGAGAGTAAAGGTAGAAAAAGAAAAAAAGTCAAAACGAGATTAACGTCAAAAGTACGACGAAAAATCTATCGATTCTTTCTTTCTTTTTTTCATATTTTCCTTTTTCTTTCGAATTATCGACCTTAAAGCCTTTCAAAACTTCTCCAGTCTTAGATAACGATGTAATAATCTGTTGGACTTTTTATTCTTCAATTATAATCATTATTAAAATTAAGAGAAAAGTAATAATACGAAAAAATTGAACCTTTTGAATGACATGCGTCTAACGAAATCAATCCGTGTCGACTAAATACTCATATATGCGCTTATTAATTTTTTCTACCATTAAATACGATGAATAAGATTTACTTATTATCAACGTGGTTCACCATTTACTATTCTCCTTTCAAAATTCTTTTCTTTTCGCGCGACTTATACCATTCGATAGGAAAACTTTCTACGATCGCGTTCCTTTCTCATTACATTCCAAATTCTCGAATGAAATGGTACAAGCACGTCCCTTCTTTTCGTAGAATTCGACAAATCGGAGTCCGATGCCATACTCGCGTGCACACACACACACACACACACACACACCGTTCGAAATTCGATTCGATATATTCCAATTATCTTGACTTGGCGCTTTCCCCTTCCCCCTGCCCCTCTCTCCTTTCATCTCATGCATTCTACGCTCGCGTTTGTAACGTGTTCCACGTGAAAGAGGTGGCAAGGGGGTGGCAAAGGGGGTTAGAGAGAATCGATACGGTGTCTGCGCGTTACTGGGGGATTATCGCGCTATCCGGAATTTCATTTTGGTTTAATTGAACACCACCAGCCGCCAACCTTCCGGGGGGACTCTTGGAATATGTCAACGTTTGTTCTATCATATATAAGATGGAGGAAGGATAGAGATAATGAGAGACACCCGTTATATATATATATATATAATGTGTATGTATGGAAGAACAATTTCTTAGAACGGTTAACCTGGAAACTTCGCATACGGTTAAACCACGTTCGCAAAAGGGATGATCTTCTTGATCCTTACTTGAAACTAGTCTTCGAATATAAAGGAAGGAAGGAAGGAAGGAAGGAAGGAAGAAAGAAGGAAGGTCACGTTCCAGTCTTTAGAAATAATTTCAACGATAGTTAAATTAATTTCATATCATTAAGAATGTTAAGAGAAATACATTATTATTATTACGAAAATTTTCTTTAAACTTTAGTTCATTATTCCTTCACATCATTATTTTATGGTAATTTGATTATTAAATGTGTTTAACAAAATCATGTAGAAAGGTTTTTGCAATTTATGAATCATGTTATAGCGAAATCGTGTTATAAGATGCCGTATTGTAGAAGGGGTTACTTGTATTTCATTACGGCATTATAAAAATCAACACATATATTTAAAAAAATAATATTTACATTTATATATATATAATTTGAATTGAATCAAATTGACTCAGTTCGTAAATCTAGTGGTAAGGTCAATAAGGTATGGATATTTGTTGGACTGGTTTCTTTGACTTGTGACCGAAGTATAAGTGTTTGCCTTGAAGTAAGTAGAACGTGGATTCCGTAATAAACGTGATCCACCATCTTAAACTCCTTGTTCTCTTCCTTTATCTTCTCTTCTTGGTTGGTGCCTCTCGAAACAACAAAGTTAATGCCTTAAGCGCGTAGGTAGGTAAGCTCTCTTGTCGTCATCCTCGTCCTCGTTCTCGTCTTCGTTCGCATGGTAAATTTAAACCCAACCTCCTACCAATCTCTTCAATCTTGTTGTTACCCCCCTAACACCACTTCGAAAGCACGGCTACGGTGTGTACTGCTATCTTATCCAGAACCCTTAACTAATAAATTCGTGGACTAATTTGTAAACTAGAAAACAAAAGTGCCGCCGGTTATTATTCGTTAGTCTTTGTCGTTCTAGAACCTTTTACTCAGAACAATTAAATGAAACTTTTGCACGTTTGTTATATCGTTGGTTAGACACTTCTGTCACCATTTCTCAAAATCTTCTCTCTTTTTTTTTTTTTATATCGAATAAACTGAAATAAATGATAAAGAGGGATGAATAGTTATAGAAAAATAATGCTGCACATCGTGTTATCTTGTTAATAAATATAATTTCCATAAGAAATTTGTATTTCTGATAAAAGTCGAAAACTTCTCGAAAATAAAAATTTGTAACAGAAGAATATTATATACAAGGAGGTAGTACGATCTCGTGTGCCACCTCTTCGCGCATCATGTAATCCTCTTACAAATTTTATTTTTCAAGAAAAATCTTTTATATGTAAGAAATAACTTAGATTTTTTCGTTTCTTTTTTTTCTTTTCAATTTTCTTTTAATTTTATTCAAAAGAATGTGTTTAAATTTGTCTAAATAGTATATTAATAATGTAGGATTGAAAAATGAATGTGCATATAAAAAATCCATATTTCTAATAACTTTTAAATTGTAATTTAAAGAACATGTTCTCTCTTATGACGTTATATTACATTAGAAAAGAAGAAGATGATCTTGGTTATCCATTATTAATGTATTATCGAGGACATAAGCAGCAGCGACGTTCGTATAAGTGGCTCTTATGTATTAACGTTTGTGTTCGAAACACGAGTCTCCAAGTGATTTCCGATAATCCACGTCGGTAAGGATAACCAACCATTGTGTGATCGATAACCATAGAGAACACGCACTATGTACACCTTCCTCTTCGGCCTGTCCACTCAATCCTTGCGATTATATCTCTGCGCTTCGCGGTTACATTACGATCTTGTGAATACACTTATCATTGTTATCTCGAGTATCTTTCGGATAGAAACACATGGAAAGCCTCGAAGAATGCTTCTATTGTATCTCTGAATAATCCATGAATATTCATGATAATAATGATGAAAACATACGTAAGTTTAGAAGAACTAAAGTACTTTACTATCTAGTTGTTCTAAACGAGACAAGAAACTAATCATACTTTGTGTGTTCCTAAAAGTTTAATTATATATCACATATATAAGATAGTTAAATAAAAGTTATCAATATTTACTATAAAAGGGTTGATTTTAAAAACAAAGTATTGATTTAGTATTTATTTAATTAAATTTCTTACTTTTAAATAATTTAATTATATTAGTGTTAATTTAGTTATATACCTTTTTTTTTTTTTACTAATTTCTGACGAATATTGTAATCCTTTAAAATATCTGAACGTTTGTTTTTTATGTTTATCACCTTGTATATAATCACGCGTCTTCGCATCGTTTTAAATTTTCTTTTCGAATAGAAACGAGCATCGTCGTAGTCGTTGAAACGCGTTCGACCGTTTCTTAAACCTTCCGAACTACCCTAAGTGCACCAGAATAATTTGAATTTCCCGCCGGAGGGTTATAAGGGATCGTCTAGTGGGTTATTCTCAAGAGAGAGTGGCTGTACTTTGAATATAGATGCTTCCAACTCGACAACTCCTTCATCTATTTCTTTTTTTATATTTTTTTTTCTTCTCTCTTCCTCTTCCTCTTCCAACATTTTAAAGCTTCGATCCTCTCCATGATGAATTCTGATAATTGCGAAACGAATAATTAGTTTAATGAAGAACGCAAAGTTAATTATCGTTCGAATAAAGTACTCCACTTGAAACTACTCTCAGTGGTATAAAGTAAGAAATGATCAAACACGAGCTAAATGTTCGAATATTGTGACAAAATAATAAACTTCACCTAGTATTATAAAATACGTATAAAGGAAAAGGCAACAATTTTTTCTATTTAAATATTGATTTGTTCTAAAAGTAATTTCTCGTTCGAACAATATTCCTTCGATTCGAACTTTTCGGACAACAACCTTGGTACAAATAAGAATAAATGATTCGAATTTAATTTGTTGAAACGTATATAATGGTATACTCGTTGTGGATAACATAAAAGAAAAAAGTAAAATTTGAAATACATGGGGTGGGAAAGGAAAACGTATAAACAACGTTCCAATCGGATTGAACTGATACTATTACTACTACTACTACTACTACTATTATAGTAAATAATTCGAGTATCAATTTACTGATTCACTGAGGCTAACCCAAAGAAATCAATTTAGAGTATGTTACATCGAAACGTGTAAACATCGTATCTATTCAAACAGAACTACTGGAACTCTAATTTAATGATCCATAAATGTATCAAATTTACTGATTCTCACGTATCTGCTGAAACCACCAATTCATTTGTTATTAGAATGAAATATATCTGAATTTAATAATGATCTCAATTACAAACAAACAAACGAACAAACAAAATTAATTTACAAAAATTCTCTTCCTTCTTTTTTTTTCTTTCGCGAAAAATTTCGTTAAAGATAAATAATAAAATATTAAAGAAATTAAAAAAAAATATATATATAATTTGAATGTGTAAAAAGAGAGAATACCCCATTAAAAAAATAAAAACTGAAGAAAGAGATAATACACGCTTTTATCAAATTACAAGAGGAGGAACGAGGAACGAAGAAAAAAAATAAAATGCAATCTCTCGATGAGATCTGTCCAATGCGAATAAAATAACGAGTAAACCAAAAACAAACAAACCAAAAAAATACCCCAAAAAAAAAAGAAAGAAGAGATTTATAATTAAAGTACTCGCTCGGCTTGATCATTTATCGTCGTTGGTAGTAATGGCATTGCATTTCTATTGTCAAGAGTGAGAGAGAAAGAGAGAGAGATAAAGAAAGAAAGAAACAAATAAAAAATTGAAAGAGAGTATATATGATTTTCATCGTTTTTTTTTTTCTACTTTTATTTTCATTTTTTTCTCTTTTTTCCATAACGAAGCTCAAAGTTTATATATCTACTTGGTACAGTCGCTTACAACAAGGGTATATAATCGGTCCGTGCTCTCGTATGGAACTTTTCGTTTAATAAATTCAACTCTCTCTCTCTATATATATATATATATATTTCTCTCTCTCTCTCTCTCTCTCTTGTACCGATATTCATCGTAGGAGTAGAGCGACGAGCCGAGCTATTAAACTCACAGTGTCCGAAATCCTCGTTGTGAAATCCAATGGGCCCTCTGAATACGAGTGGGCCCACGGGAAATCTTCCATCGTCTCGATGGCTGAATCCATCCCGAACCCCTCAAGCATGTCTCTTTCTCTCTATTTCCTTCTCTCTCTCTCTCTCTCTCTCTCTCTCTCTCTCTCTCTCTCTCTCTCGATCGTTCTATTTCTGGTCTGTATGTGAATGTGTGTGTGTGTAGGCTAACGCGCTCGCGCACACGAGCGAGTTAGCCTAGGTAACTCTAGCTAGCTAGCTAGCTAGCTAGGTAGGTAGATAGCTGGCGAGTATGTCAAGATAACAAGGCCGAGAGGAGTGGAGATTGCTTCATTAGCAGAAACGCCTAATTGTACCGTCTGTTTGCCCTTATGCTTATCAAAGAGAAAACGTTTGCTCAAAGGGTGGGAATAATTCGTTGGTTATACAGTAGTAAAAGCGTTTCATTGATCAGACTAAGAACACAGAGATACTATAATGTTTCTAATGTTTCCCTCACCGATGCATTATTTTTTTCCTTTTTTTTTTTTAGTTAACATAACATACGGATAAAGATAAAAAAAAAGAGGACAAAGATTTTCTTTTTTTAAATTAATATTAATCGATATATATCTGGGTATAATATATATTATTTATTATATTATATTTCTTCCGGACGATGTAGAGGAAATCAGGAAGTACTTTTAATTATCTAACCGATATTTAATGTCTTCACCAGTAGGGGAAAAGTAATCGAATTATCGTCAACTGATATATCAACCCAATTGACGTGTCCAATAGTTTTTTATTATAATATATATACATTACGTTTATTTTATTATTATTAATTAATTTATTTAATATGCAATTTATATATATAATTAAAATACAATATATATATTAATCATATTATCGTGAAATGATAGTGTAAATGTTAAATATCCGAGACTATCACTCATAACATAAAATGTGTGATATTAATCAGATTGATTAACTTTGATATTCTATTATTAATTGATCGATTACTCTATAGATTTATATTTCAAATTCAAAAATAACATTTTATTATTTGAAAAAGAAAAAAAAGAAACTACCCGACACCGTGAATTGGGTTTACACTTTAGGATAGTTCCGATTACTTTTAACCCCCGTTACTGGTGATGGCATTAAATATCGGTTAGATAATTAACAGGACTTCCTGAACTCCCCGTCATCGTTCGAAAGAAATATCCTGTTAGCTACCGTCCTCCGATAGAAGCGATTAATCAAGGCTCTCTCTCTCTACCCCCAGCAACGTTATTGGTAATTGCTTATGCTGCGAAGGTCATTGTTGGTTGAACAACGAGGCTGCTTGCTGTTGCTGTTGCTGCTGCTGCTGCATTGGCTGTCAGTAATGTAGACTAGTAGTAGTATATGCAACAGAATGAGAAAGAGAGAGAGAGAGAGAAAGATAGACATATAGATAGAGGGAAAATTCGAAAGATCATTACAATGATGACAAAGACAGACCTAAATACGAGTATTAGTTTTTTTTGTCTTTTCCCAAAAGATCAAAAGTCAAGCATAATCTCTCTTTTTCTTTCTCTTTCCTATTCTTTCTATTTTAACACATATACAGAATTAGCAACAAAACCTTTACAAATATATGGATAGATGGAAAATTCGAAAGATCATTTACAATGATGACAAAGACAGACCTAGATACGAGTATTAGTTTCTTTTTTTTCTTTTCTTTTCCCAAAGATCAAAAGTCAAGCACCATCTCTCTCTCTCTCTCTCTCAGTCTCTTTCCTATTCTTCCTGTTTTAACACGGATACGGAATTAGCAACAAAACCTCTACCAACAAACCCATATAGCTGTTGCTCTTTTGTTACTTTATACCATAGAAAGCAAACAGAAAGAGGAGTTGGTTGCAGGTATAGGTTGATGCTGGATAGAAAAGCAAAGAATTAAAAGCGATCGTCGTCGTCGTCGTCGCGTCGTTGTACCATCAACTATGATTCTCTCTTTTTCTCTCTCTCTCTTTTGTGGCTCACTAGTTTCTCGTCCTTTCGGTAAAGTCCACTTTCAATCTATAGATTCCCTTTCTTTTCATTGTTCCGTAAACATCAATGATTCCAAGTTTGCTCAATAGTTTACTTGTCTTTATGTATAAACCTTCACTATATATTTTCTACGAATTATATATAAGTATATTAAATGATAATAAATGTATATAATAATAATAATAATAATAATAGTAATATTTGTTTTAATAAGAACTTTCCTAGCAATTCCAACATCGTTTCGATTTGTCTAATTTATAGATTGAATTATAATATCATTTTAATTGATATTTTTATATAAGATAAATCGAATATTAATCTTTGATTTATATACATTAATATTTTCTTCCATATTATTCGAATAAGAATAAAAAAAAAAGAAAAAAAAGAAAGGGGGATTTCAGTGAAATAAATAATACGAATTTTTCTTCTTCATCTATCTATCCTATCGTTTCGTTTTTTCTTTTTTTTTTTTTCTTTATTCCAACTCGTGATATTTTTCTTGACAATTCTCGTATTCAAGAACAACGACGAGTAAGAAAAACATGCTCTCCTCTTCCCTCTTTTCCTCCTCTTCCTCCTCATCCTGGCCACGTTCCACTTTCCTTCTTGGACCTCTTCTTTCTGGCACTCTTGCAAAGGAAAATCGGTTTCCCTTATATCCCCGTATACTTAAATACAAAGATAAAGAGAGAAAAAAAATGAGAGGAAGAAGAAGAAGAAAGACAGGGAAAGATGGGAGAGGCAAAAATAGAAAGTGCCATAAATCAAAAAGAAAACCCACGCGATTGTGGAACTTCATACGACGAAATTGCTGGTATCTCGACAGTGTCGTTATAGTGCTCGAAGGGAGAAACCACCCTTTAAAGTAAAGGGACAGTGAAACAGTAGTTGCATCACGCTACTTATAAACCACATTCGTATCTTGCATTCTAAAAGAGAAATCTTCGAGCATGTCTTCTTTCCTACTCTTTCTGAAAAGCTCTGGACAAAAACAAAAGGGAAAAAAATAATACGAAAAAGTTTGATGATTTGTCCTTGATATATCATTATCATTATCATTATATATTATAGATTATTTTTATTTTATAGAATTTTTATCTCTCCATCTATCTATTTCTTTCACCTTTCCAACCAACCTTTATATTTCACTACTTTATTCTCTTTTTGCACAATCCTCTTTTAATATTCTCCTTCCGTTCTTTCTCTTCCACTTTCCTTTACCGTCTTTGGCAGCTCGTTCCACTGCCAAATACGTCTTTCGTATCGCCTTTAATCAAGCTCTAGTCTTGGATCGATACTCTTCGACGACTTAATGCAAGATGTTATCTCGCTATTGGCTTTTTCCTCTCTCTCACTCTCTTTCATTCGTTCTCTTTCTCAACCTCATTATCTAGCAATAAGTATATATATATGGATTAATCGATTATTTTCCAAAGGATAATACGAGTTACATTTTTATTCTATTTGAAGATCAACAATGATATTTTTAATTGTAATTTATATATTAATTGTCACGAATAAGACAGATTATATTAGATATTTAATTAAATGAATTATTTGTGTGTTCGTTGGAATCTATTTATAATTAATTTCAATTTATTTATCAGTCAAATATATTCGTCGCTGTTGATTGATAGATTGAAAATGTTTGAATGTAACATCTAGCATAGGTTAAAATGTTCAGAGCTTAACATCAAGCGTGAGTTGAAAAGTTTTGAGCTTAACATCGAGTGTAGGTTGAAAAATTGAAGATCTTACACTGAGTGTGAGTTATAAAGTTTCGAGCCTAACATCGAACATGGGTTGAAAAGTTTAAAATTTTACACCAAGCGTGAATTATAAAGTTTTGAGCCTAACATCGAGCGTAGGTTGAAAAGTCTTGAATCTAACATCAAGAGTAGGTTGACAAGTTCTGAGCCATAGGTTGAAAACTTCTTAACTTAACACGATGCATAAGTTGAGAAGTTTTAGATCTAACATCGAGCGTAAGTCGAAAAGTTTTGAGCCTAATATCTTTTGTAAGTTGAAAAGTTTTGAGCCTAACATCTTTTGTAGGTTGAAAAGTTTTATGTTTAACATTAAACGTATCATGATTGGTCAAATGATCAATGCTTTAAAATCAGCATGTAAAATCCGGTTAGCGTTGCGACCAATGACACGCTTGGAATGCCGTAGCAATGTCCTGTATTACGAGTCTCTCAAAACCTGATTTCGATATTATATATGCATACATACAATGGAAGTAACTCCGTACTCCCATTAAATCTCTTTCTCCGTTAAAATAAGTTCTGAAACAATACACCTGCATGTACAATAACTATCAAAAATATTCTAACATTATAGTATAATCAACATTACGATCTCACATTTCGGTTGTTTGTAATGCAATTATCACGATTATTAGTTTTAACAATTGGCCATTTATTAATATCTTGATAGATATTTATAATTAACAATAACCAGGACGATTATTTTGTAAACAATCGAAATAAGTACTAATAAAGTTTATCACACATTCTGTGTAGAATATTATCAAGATTCATCATACTCTCTTAAGTTCGCAATTTGAAGTTTTGACTAAAAACGATTAAATTTGTTGTCTCCCATTGTATAACGTTGACTCTCTCTCTCTCTCTCTTCATTTCCTGGTTTTTCTCACGCTTTAAATAGAAGTAACACGATGCGGATACATTAGTTAAGTAAAGCCATTCGTATTTACGCTTATTCTTACTCTTTTGGCCCGCAGCATGACTCCAACTTCTACACGCAGAAACTCTTTGAGAGAAAACTAACTTTAACTACCGTGTTCGGATGCTACAACCTGCGTACTTATTTTGTGTTTACACATCGTGTCTCTCTCTTTCTCTCTTACTTTCACAGAAATCTTACTTACGTTTATACGTATTCGGAAAGTAAAAGGTAATAGAAAGAGAAATGAAATTAAGAATTTATTAACACTTAACAAGATAAATTTACATTACTAGTACTCGACTACAGAATTACTTAATCCAATTGACGTAATCAGTGTTGATTAATTTACATCAATCTATCTTCAAGATTATGTTTTTCAAATCAAATCGACACGTAAGACATGATTAATCAAAATTAATATCTAAAGGTACCTAATAAATAAAAATGAATACAAATTAGGTACCTAATAAAAAACCGGAAAACAGAAAAAAAATAATTAAATTAGAGAAGTTTGTTTTTTTTTTGTTGAAATAGTAAACCACGTGAACTCTTTACAAATATCCATTTCGTATAATACCTAGATATGCATTATAGATATTTTCTAAAGATAACATTGTCCAAAGTACATACGGGTAAGAGACATTCATGGCAGTTTCATTTTCTCTATGTAATCTGCAACCCTACGGTCAACTAGAATTATTTATTTTACGAGAAGCGTGCAAGTCGTTAAAGGGGACAGTCCTCTCTCTTTCTCTCTCTCTTTCTTTCTCTATATGTGTGTGTGTGTGTTATTTAACGCGAATTGACCCGAAAAGTTCGTCATGAGAAACTGGCAAAGTTGGACTCTATTCGCACAGGACATTGCATATAAACGCGAGGACGGTGAATCGGTGTCGATCTTTCGGCACTCGGCAAAATCCTTTCCATGCTTCCGTTCCTCTTCTTCTTCCCCTTTACCGTTCCCTTTGCCCTTCTCCAACTCCCAATACTACCAGTACCACTACCACCACACCACACCTCGGTCATCCGAAACTTGCCAAACCTGGTTCCTAAAGAGTTCAATGAACTTTCCGATGGAAGGGAAACACGTATTCGTTATCGTCGAAAAGATTCCCCGTTAAAAATCGTTAATCGTTAAATCCAATCGAATATTAAAATTTAAATAGAAAGAAGTAAAAATAAATCGCACGTTTAAAAAATATTATCTATCTATTATAAAGTAATATTTTATTTTACCGGGGATTTAAATCTGTTAATATAGAAATTTATAAAAATAAACGTCGGGTAAAAGTATAAATAGTTTTCAGATAATTTAGACAATGTTTGATAAATTATATATAGACCGATAACTTTTGTGGCTTTAACAATGTTTATATTTGTAAATTTTATTTGCAATATATATAAAATTTGCTTGAAACTATACCTATATAATTTATAGTCATACCTCCATCCAATGTTAATAATATGTTTCGGTATAAATGTTATTATAATGGAATAAAGTATTTTTCATGTCAAGTGTTCAAATACTTTTGCGATTCACTGTGTTTATGTAATATATTTTCTTTTTTAAAATAATATTACTTATTTTTCTTTCTCTCTCTCTCTCTCTCTCTCTCTCTCTCTCTTTCTAAGTTGTGTTTATTTTATTTTGGTTTTCCTTTATTTAAAAAAACAATAAAATTGGTTTTCACATTTTGATAAGCAAAAAATAGTAACGCAAGATCCCCCAATCGAAGAGAGGATTTTTGGTCCGTTTTTGGTAGGAATACGTGCGATTAAATGAAAGTCACGATCGGTAGGGGGATGTCTCGACCTCGATCGTATCGGAACCGAGGTAAAAATCCAATAACGAGGAAACGTCATGGCCAACACCGTGGATAGCTACCGAAAAGCCATTCGCCTAAAAGCACTGACGGATTTTTCGGAAAAAAACCTTTTTTGCTTTCTCGTCGACTCACGAACGTGTATAACGTATATGTATATATATATTCTACAGGGTGTCTCTCATTCAACCATGAAACTCCAAAATTTCTATTAGACGAAAAAGTATCTTTCAAATCCAAGGATTTCGAATTAGTACAAAAATTACTAAAAGTTTAAAAAGAAAAATACCCATTTCTTAATGGTATTCCTTTAACGTAATGTAATTCGTGAAATTTTTCCTGTATTTTTATTTCTTTGCAATTGAACGTAATCATTTGATTAAGTATAAACCTTTTACTTGAGAACTTTTTTCATAAATAAAAATAGATAAACATTTTGGGGATTGCGTTTACGTATACAAAATATAAATGATAACTTATATTAGTAACAAAACGTTTTCTTACAAATATCACAAAACATTATGTTCTTACTTTTACATGTAGATCTAGTTTTAGTTATTTGATCTTTTTAAATTTGGGACACCCTGTACGTATACTGATACGAAGGATCTAAAGGAACATTGTTACTTTGACTTGGTGTTATCATCATTAAACCGTCGTATTTACGACATCGTAGTAGTTGACGTCGTATTCGAAGTTTATAAAGGAAGTTAATTGTCTGGGAAAAGTCTGAAAACGTATGCATTTTCCCTGAAAAACCAATGATTCCTTCTCGTATAACGACGTTCTTGGTTATCCTGGTTTAAACCTCTTAAAATTTAAGCTGTCGAAGAGCAACGTGACCGGCTTTTGACTTCCCGAACGTTAACTGGTCGAGAAAGCGTCAGGTCATTGAACCCATACCTCTTGCTGATTTTATAAAAGGAAGATAAAAATAGATTGGTCTTCATTTTAACACTAGATTATCGAAACGAGTCAATTATAATTAATTTACAATTTTATATTGCTATGTATATATATATTTAAAACAATTTTAAATAATGTTTCTTCTTTTAAATATGTAGATATTATATTGGGTTTTAATAAAATTGTCAAATTTATATATAACCGTAAAAGATTAAAATTGGATAATGTTAAAATTCATATGATCATTTTTAGTGTATATATTCGAAATAATAATTTATAAGAAAAAATCCAAATATTCGGTCTTTCACTGACGTATTTGATATGTGTTGACATTTCACCATGTGAATTTTGACATCCTCCAATTTCAATTTTTCACGCGGTAACATATATAAATATTAATTCTTTCCTCTCTCCATTCCGTAATTTCAAAAATTCTTATGTGCTATACCTATTTTGACGGATGTAAATCAATTTGACTCATTTTTAAAGTTTTACACACGTTTAACCTATTTCTTTTAGATAAAAATATTTTCACACCTCTATCGAATATACAGAATATTGAAAAACGTTTGAACTGTCAAGTTTAAGTATCATGCAAAATAAATAAAAGTGGAAACATGTATTTTAAATTTAATTTAAAAAATTTTCGCATAAAATGTATCTTAAAAACAGAATTTTATATAATATTTCAAAATTATTTCAAACAAAGTATTTTTTTTTTAATGTCATTCATTAAAATTCAAGCAAAATATGTATATAATAAACATCCGACAATCTAGCGTTAATAAAAATCAAGATCGTTACATGAAAAATACAAAAGTACACCTACATATATTCAAACCCTATTTTACAACACTATAACTTATATTTTTTTACATCATATTTCCGTTGTTTATAAATCGTCCTACCCATTCTTTTCTTAGCAATATCTAATCGCAGGAAGTGCAAAGAACAAAAAAAAAGGAAAAGGAGAGAAAAGATGAAAGGAAAGGAAAGGAAAGGAAAGGAAAGGAAAGGAAAGGAAAGAAAGAAAAAAGAAAAAAGAAAAAAGAAAAAAGAAAAGTAAAGACATTTATCGTAATAGTGGATTATCCGACGTCAAGTTGAGGGGTGTTAATTCTCTCCAGAGTTCTATTCTTCTTCTTTTTTTTTTTTCTTCTTCTTTTCCTACTTTTTCGTTTCTACGATGAAGGCGAGCACCGTTTTCATAACGAATAGCAGAGAAACGAGAGTAATAGAAAGAGAAAGAGAAAGGAGGGCAGTTTTAAAAACGAATCGTTGTAGTCACCGGAGTCGAGTCACCTAGTCGTGGAACACCGTCTCTGAAATAAAGAGTTAAAGTGAAAATATCCGTGAGATATTCGCGCGACGAATGGTTAGAGAAACAGAAAGAAGAGAAAAAAAGAAAAAAAGTAAAAAGAAGAGAAAAAATATAACAAGAAAATGCGTATTCCTCTGTTTTATTTTTATATATATATATATATATATATATTGTATTTCATATACATATATTAATTAAAAGCACACTAGCAAAATATACTAAAAACATAAAATCTCGTCTCAACGTGNTATATATTGTATTTCATATTAATTTATTTATATATTAGAGTGAACCAAAAAAAAGCTCACGCATATTTTTTTTATTAATATTTCACTTACATATAAAGTAATTTTATTGATTTAAAAAAATTGCACTATCCGAAACAACACAATAAACGCGCGAACTTTTGGTTCAGTACGTTATTCCTTAAACGAAATATTTAATACCGTAAAAATATATGAATATTATTATTATTAAATAATACTATATTTTTTATTCTTTATTTCAGAGAAATAAAAAATAGAGAATGCAAATTTTTCTTATTTCTTTCTTTCGTTTTCTTCGAATTCTCTTGGACAATTCTGAGAAACTCAGCACTACTGAAGCTCTTTTAACGATTACGTCACCACTAACTCCTATGCAGTTTCTCTCTGCTGCAACTACTGCAACTACTACTACTACTACTACTGCTGCTGCTGCTGCTGCTTATCTCGAATTGGAACGATTTATCGAACGCTGCTCGGACTCCTTGTAGTACTTTCATCCCTTACGAACCGTTAAGAAAATTTTCCCAAGAGATACGAGATTTCTTTCCCTACTCATCTTATATGTAGATAATACGATAGTTTTTTATCTGATTTGATCTTCGAAAGAGCAATAATAAGGATTACATGCAAATAATATTTATTACACCCTAGAGAAGGCCGAGAGGAGGGGTTGGAATTTGTGTGGGGGAAGGGAGAATGAATTATCATGATATTTCTTTTTCTTCGCGATTAACGCGTTGACTGCCATGAGGGTCACCGGTGTTCCTCGCCACGAAAAATACATTAAACATTATTATACGATTCACCTTACCTGCTGTAAATAAGATTTTTCAATTTAACATGCATCGCATAATAAAAAACTTATGTTGGCATCATGGGCAAATCACGTGTTAACCCTTTGGGTACATTTGAAGTCTGAGAGTCGTCATTCACTTGTTTTTCATTCACCATATCGTTTGGCAGTGATTACTTGAAGACATCTTAATACTATATACATATGTCACCAATATTTTAAAAATAAATAAATTTTTACGTAAAATCTACTGCTTATACTACTCGAAGCAACCAAAAATTATATCCGTTCCACATGCAAATATTTTCTCAAACAAATCCGTACCCAAAGGGTTAAGAAGGGAAACAAAAACAAAGTTTTACGAATTGGTTTGTTTACCCCGAGGGTAAATAATAAATGGTTTTTTTTACTTAAAAGATTATTTACTACTGGCAAAATAAACGTTTACGAGGTACGTAATAAAATGTTTTCATCATTCGGCGAGATCGTAATTCGCAATGCGCATTAGATATATTATAGTTATGTACGTATCATCTAACGAGCACGAGATTATATGCATCGGATGAGATAACTAAGAGAGAGAGATAGGGAGAAATATCTGAGGCAAATGTACGTCGTTAAAGAGTTGAAATTTTACGCATCAACAAGCAGCATCAAAGTTGTTTGTACCCTAGAACGAAACAGTTGTTTATACCATAATTATTACGTTTAGTTAAAAGGGGGAGAAATCGGAGTTGAAATTATTAACTCTGTATAATCCGTTACATGTTCGAATGCATATCATATGTACACGTATCCTTGCACTCTGTGATTTTTTGTTCTATCAAGAAAATTCTTTTTATTATTGCGACACACTCGGAAGACTTTTTATTATTTCAAATAATATACCTTTATGTTCATAAATTTTTACAATATTTTTTTCCAAAGATGTCGAAAACGTTGATCTATTAATTTTTTGTATGTATGTAACAAAATATATGCATACTATTTATATGAGCGATTGAATAAGTAATAATAGTTCAGTAATTCCATTGCCATTAGAAATGAATTAAGTGTAAATGTAACAGCGATATTGAGATCAAGCAAAAGATCAATATTTCATCCGATATTGAATTTGCATGATTGCATATTCTTGTAACGAGGTCAGTAAATTTATGATTACTATAATAAAAGTTCGAAATATGACGTAAAGCAACGGTGAAGGAACGTGAAATTGATTATTTTTGAATTATCGGTCACGTCAAATAATTATTAACAATTGCATCGAAATATAAAATTTCGAAAGTTTTGAAACGAAAGATTCGTAGAAATTCTTCCTCAAGTTTTCCACTCGTCTTTAGCAGAATTATTTCTACAATGATCTCTCTTTCTTTTTCTCACACACACACACACACACACTCTTTTTAACTTATTATAAAATACTTTTCAGCATTGACTGCATATAATTAACGTGCCTTCTCCACTCCCTCTCTTAAGAGAGAAAGAGAAAGAGAATTCTGACGTTATTTCTGCAAAATTATGCTCGAAACTTCTTCTTCCTCCCACTCCTCCTTCCCCCTCCTCGTTGATACTCTACCAGCTGTATAAAGCACTCATTTCTCGCTTCAGCTCGTTTAGAAATTCATTTACTTTTAGGAAAACTAAATGAGAAAGAGCCCGAATTTAGTTTCATTGACGGAAACAACAATAAAAATTTTTCTAATTGTCTAATTTATTATTAATAATATGTTGATTACGTTGGAAAAAAATTTTAATTGTAAATTTGCCGACAAATAAAATTAATTATCATTAAAACATATTATGATATATGTCAAAATAAGAGAGAAAGCTGTAACAGCATATGTAAATTAAACTCTTGAACTTAAAACGAACAATAGGTACATTCTAAATGAAAAAATAAAAAATAATACCAATAACAAACTTCACAATAAACTCCTTTAAAATTGTACAAATTCTTGACGACATACTATAATACATCAGTTATAGTCCGAGAATGTATACTGCTAAATCCAAATATTTGGCCTTTCACCGACATATTTCGTATGTCTATACATTCACCATGTAAATCTTGACATTCTCCAATTCCAGTTTTTCACGGTAACAGACATATATCAAAAATTCGGCAATCTAGTGTTAATATATTTATCTATCTCTACCTACCTAACCGAAAAAGACAAACAAAATTCTAAATATTTAAATAATCCGTTGCGGGAACGTTATTTGATTATGCGAACGTCAACGAGTGTTTCCGAGGATATCTTAAAGGGGACTCGTGTCTTGATAAAAAAAAAGTATCGAAAAAATTGTTCATTCAAATTTTCCAAGCCACCATACACAACCAATAGGGAAAAAGAAGTAGGAAAAAAGGGGAGGAGCAAAAGGAAGAGAGGAAGGAAGAGAAGGAGGACGGGGGAGGAAGAAAAAAGCTACCCCCGAGATTTCTCGTCTCCTCGGCAATTTCCTCAACATCTGCCGTCGTACGTCTTTCTTCCCTCTCTCTCTCTCTCTCTCTCTCTCTCTTTCTTTCTTTTCTATGTCGTACAACTACTCTCGTTATCCGACATTTTTTTATCCTTCCTTCCTCCAACCCTTACCCACCACCCTCGTTGTACCACCAAGGAAATCGGTGTTCTTACGTTGGCAAGCTAGCACAAGCAAAGCCAGGAAAATGGGGGGAGGAAGGAGACAGTCAAGCAGCCAGACATCCCTCGGTTGAATCAACGAATTCCATCCTGAAAAATTTACGTTTTGCTCAGTCAGAATGGAACGTAGGAAGAAACGAACGTAGGAAGAAACGAACGTAGGACAAAAGAAGAAAGACGGAGATAGATGGAAAGAAGGAAAATAGAGAAAGAGAGATAGATGAATAATAGATTGATAGAAAAAGATATAAATATATATATATATATATATATATATATATGTGTATATATGTTCGAGGAGGTGAAAAATTTAAATTTGAAACACCTTTTCTTATTTATGCTGGATAAAAAAGTATTTAAAATCAAGGTTGCTTTATTAATTAAATTTATTTTCTAAAATAGGATTGTACCCCGCGTCTGGTAATTCGTAAAAATGTGATAATTTGTAAGAATCCAAGTAATGTATCAAATTTTTAATCGAAATAATAAATCAAATAGAAAAGTTTTTCGCTAGAGAACCTGAGAACTTCTGGAAGGACGGAATTTTTAAGTTACCTGAAAGATGGAGAAAGGTTGTGAGACAAAATGGCACACTTATATAATTTATTAAATATATACCAAAACTTTTAAATGCGTTGCATTACAATCTTCCGTCAAAATCGGCACGAATTTTTTGGACAATCCAATGTATTGTTAACTATCCAATTGACTAAAATCTCATTCTAAATATATTAAGATAAATGTTAGTTTGGTTTGTTTAAATAATAAAATTAAAAGGAATAATATAAGTGTATACGCGAAGTATCATTAGGTAGGTTTTGCGTTAAAGTATATCAACCAATGAACGTAGAAAAAATTGATTTAGTTCATACAAATAATATTTGAATTTGAAACATTAGTATTTTTCCATTGTAAACGTTTCACCCGGTATAAAAAGGAATGAAAGAGAGAATAAAAAAAAAGAAAATGGTGGCGGGGGAGGGGAGGGGAGGGGAGGGGTATAAAAATCGTTGGGAGGATAGTTTTTCTCCCGGTGCTCCTTGCTCTAGAAGGAAAACGTTTTTCCGGTCATTAGGTTTCTCCGTTTGCTGGCGTTAGGAAAGAGTGAGCTTGCTCACGTCTGTTCTAGCGATATAAAAGAAAGAATGAAAGAAAGGAGGAGTAGCAAAGGACGATTCGCGAGATCGTTTGAAACGTTAAAGAAAGCTATATATGCCAACAGGGGGGGGGGGGGAAGAACTGTAAAAGATACCTTACGCGTACGAAAAGTGCCTGCCCTTTTACACATTGTCATTTCCTTTCTTAATGTCCTTATTTTTTCCTCTTCCACCCTTTTCCTCTATCAACTTCTATCTTTTTTTTTCATCTGCCAACGTCGACAATTCTTAGAGAAATATGATCAAATCGGATAACATTTGTTCATACTTTCTAATACTGTTATCTGAAAACTTTTCTTTCTGCATTTAAGTTTCATTAGATGTAACGAGGAATGAATGAATACGTCCATACATATTTGATATAATTATTTTTCTTTTAGCATTTATATTAACATTCGTATGGAAATTGATATATAATAAAAAAAAAAAAGACGAATTTAATAAAACAATAAAAGAAAAAAGGAAAAAAGAAGGAATAAAGATAAAGAAATAAGATCATCTTGAAAAAGTCTCTTGTTCGCGTTCTTTCATTAAAAAGTACCGTTTCGTAGAGAGAACGTATTTACTGAAAGAAGAGAAGGGTCCGTTTGAAGTATACTTCAAGTGGTAGGACGAATACCCTTGGTACTCGGAACAAGCGTTCGCCAGGACGAGGAGAGGGTACTTAGGTTTGTTTGCTTACGCTGCTGGTTCGTGTAGCCTCTTGCCTGCCGAAAAAAAAGGTTCCCTTTTTAAAAAACGAATCTTTGATTATGCCATTTTCGCAAAGAGGTGATAAAATTCTAATCGGACTACTCGTTTATTAAATAAAAATGTCATTCGTAATATCTAAACGCTCAAAAATAACCCTCAGCAATTGATCAAACTAACTCTGAAAAAAATGGTATTGTTTTAATAAAAATATTTCTTTTTATTATAATATAATAAATATTATATATTATAATTTATTATAATATCTTATTTTTTTGTCTCTTTCAATATTTCTGCAACTTAACAACCGTATTGCTTGAATTAAGGGTTGATTTTAAACCTCCAGATGGTCAGTGGTGAGATGAAAAAAGAGAAAAACACATAAACAAGGATAAAAAAAAGAAGAGAAATAGAAAAAGGGTAAAATAAACGTGAAGAACGGTCGGTCGGGGACGATTGTTTCCTGCTGACGGTCACTCTTTGTACGATATCGCTAGGGATATTCGTTTGAATTCTATTGCCTGCCTGCCGGCTTTGATACTTCGAAACCGCTACGGAATATTGCCGTAACAACTAGCTCGAACTTTGTTGCTGTTTTCTTTGTCGTTGTTGTTTTACACACATTGTTACTTTTCGCGATTTTATTCACGAACGACTGCTGGACCAACCGAATCACAAGTGATTCAAACTAGGAAATACTAGGACAAAAGAATATCACTTGAACGAACCTTCCGAACAAATCTCTGTCTCTACGTCTTTTTATTTTTTATTCTTTTTTCTTTTTTTTTTTTCTATCCATTCTTTGAGTTTCGTTTTAATTCACAACGAACGAATCCTAGGATCGATGAATTCTACAAAGTGTTCTATCAACAACAACAAAATTATCATTCCATTGATAATACTAAATAATAAAAATATATCTATAATTAAAATTGTTTTAAATAATTAATTACTCATTGAATAAATCATCAAAAAGTATTATTAATAAAGTGATAGAGTTTTGTTCAAAGGGTTACCAAACTTTGTAGATATAAATATCTCGGTGATCGATAAAAGTGGAAATAAAAATGGAATATAGGTGAAATGAAGGGATGGACATAGACAAAGAGCGTGTACGCATACCAGAATTTATAGTAACGTTCTTCTATCGAGATCTATTATTCGCTTTCACCGTGACAACCTCGTTCTCTACGTCATCGTGTTTCCTCCTTGAAAGATCGATAGCGAAAAAAGGACTTCCGTAAATTACGATTCTCTGACGTTCAACGGGGGGAAAGAAAAAAAAAAGAAAAGGAAAAAGAGAAATCAAAAAAAGGGGGAGGGGGCGGGGTGGACAAAAGAGGAGTAGAAATAGAAGAAGAAGAAGAAGAATAACGATCATTCTACTTACTTCTAAGGTAGAAAATTTCTTCGCAGTCAGTCACGTTTTCCCCGCAAAAGAGAGTAACGAAAATAACGAAGTACACACTGACACAAACACACGGAATTTTGTCGAAAATGTGTCCCCCTAGCACGTGTTTATTTTTTAGTCGAGCACGATTCGCGAATAAATGGTGAGAAAAATCGTGGCGAGCACTAGAGATAATTTCTAAGTGAATTTATTCTCTCTATCTCTAAGGGTCGTAATAAGTAATTCGGTGTTATTGCATTACCGGTGCAGCAGCAACAACAACTACGACGACGACGACGACAACAACGACGATGTTCTTCCTTGATTTACAATAAGAAAGCATTAAAAATCCAAGAAAGAGGCGACGAAAGTAAGCAGATAGATAGACAAAGAGAGAGAAAAATAAAAGGGAAGGAAGAAAAAATGGGGATGCTTTCACCCATACTGGAAAAATTCAACACGAAAAATCCTTTATCGTTGATATGTACCCAACTACTGCCATTGTGTTTCTCGGTTTGTTCTACCAGACGCATTATTATTACGAATGTTTGAAATTCTATCCTGGTACACCTACCTACCCTCCCAACCCCCCTTTCCCTCTCCCTTATACCCTTCTCGTTGATAAAACAATCAACATCCTCGTAAAAAGGAGGACGACTCCGATGAAGTGCCTTTCTATTTCTTTTTTTTTTGTTTTCATTATCTTCTTTTTCCCTTTCTCTCTCTCTCTCTCGGTTCGTTTTTTTCCAAGAGAATCCACGATATCGCGAGTGAAAGTAGAAAAAAAGAACAAAATCCGAAATACGTGGTCGGCATTGGTACAAAAGTTTCGAATAATGGAAGACTTTTACGTCCACGTATCCTACCACTGTCCTTTTGAAATTTGTCTATATATGCAAAGTGTATAAATAAAAAAAAAAGAGACCGTATAGAAAATAATAGGATATTTATTTTCCTCGCTACGGCGGCAATTAAAGTTCGAATGCGAAAAAAAATAAATTGACGATATTTGTTCGAAATTTTTTCTTTTTTTCAATTAAATTAATCAATCCATGTTTTTTGTTTTTTTCATTGGAACGCAACGAAATCAAATGAGATATATTTCTTTACGACTTTTCATATTTTCCCGCATACGCGTTTATCTTCTTTCTCTATTTTTTTTTTTTATTCTTCTTTCTTTCTTCTTTTTTTTTTTGATTTGCCGATACTTTCTTTTTGGTTCTTTACGGTGACGACGACCGACCCTGCTCTGGCAAAGGAAGCTACGAACACGAACACGTTTGAAAATTTTTCATCCTAACCGCGATGCCCGGAACGAACGTTGATAAAATCTTCGGGAGAATCTTCCCGAGTCAAGTCAGCTCCCTTTTCCTTGATAACGTCACGAACGAAGAAACGTTTTGCACGAGCATAGTAGTAGATATATACGTGTAAATACAACGTAGAGAAAATACTTTCTCTCTGTATGTGTACGAGTTTAAAAGTAAGAGAGAAAAAACACTCCTGTGAAAAACAGCCTTCCCATACGAAATTTATTGAGACGAATGATTCCTTAAGAAGAAAATAGTGAACGATATGGTCTAGACTGAAAACGAAAAAAGAAGGAAAAATAAATCCACGACAATATATATATACAAATTGATCCTTTCAGAAAAGAAATTCGTCGAAAAATCTAAAAGAAAATCTAATGTCGTAAAATAAAGTTTCGCGTTAAAATGATAAATAAACCGTACGAATAAGAAATAGAAATTGTATTTTATTTCAATTCAAAGATATCTCAAACGAATCGAATTAAACCTGTAGTAAATGAAATTATTACCGTCTAACTATGCACATTATCTAGTTAATCTGCAGAATAATTGATTTCTGTACTTTAGCGGTAACAACAAAAAGAAATAAGAAAATTGGTGTTTCGGTTATGGGGTTCGCTTTGGAATCTCGAAGAGGGAATAGAAACGTGAACCTAGCGCGATGACCCATAGTGAACCTCGAAACGTTATCTTTAAGATATTCACCGGTGCTTTGATTTAGCGGTTTTATCCCCCGCTTATCCTCACCACCATACACCCCCATCCCCCCACCAACATTCTCCAGTGAAGCCAACAGTTCCGAAGCCTATTCAGGTACGTTATCTCATCCGGTAGTCGCACCACGGCTCTCTGCTTCGAACGGTTTTCCATGTAGCCAGAGAGGAAAAGAGAGAGAACGAGATGAGAGGGAGGGTGTGGAGAGGAAAGGAGGAAAGTCCGTACATGCATCGTACATCCTCGCACGTCGCCATACTCGTTGAGCCTCGTTGTGTGTTTCCATCGAGCTACGATAAATCGCCCTTTAGGTACACGCCCTCTCTCATCTCACTCCATTCTCTCTCTCTCTCTCTCTCTCTCTCTCTCTCTTTCTATCTTTTTTTATTCCCTTAGTTCTAAATTCCAACAATCCCTTTTCCTCTAACCCCCGCCCCTTTTTGTTTTGTTTTGTTTTCTTTCTCTCATCTACCACCCACAAGTAGAACTAAAAACAATGAGAAATATTACGCGAATTCGATCGGAGCTTTTAACGATTTAAAACGAAGATTTTTGTTTTGTTTTTATTATTTCGATCTGATTACATTCTGATTAAAAAATACTCTAACAAAATTAGTATTTTATTTTTTAATCGTTGTTATATTATATAGTATATATATATGTATGTAAATCAGATCGGTTTTGTTCTATCATACGAAAATTATTAGTTCGGGGAATACTATTATTAATCGGGGAATTTTCTTTCTAGAATAATTGGAATGTTGTGTCGTGTATATGGGTTTTGTACGTGCGTGTGTAGTATAAGAGAAAATTCATGATTTATATGTATAAGTAATCAAGTAGAATTTTTGGATTTATGGAAATGAATGCATATATGAGTTTAATGATTTATCGATTCATTCATTAAATATTTCGAGTTTAATTTTTTTTTTTTTTTTAAAGTAAGAGGAACAGGAGAAGGGGCACAATTATTCGTTGATATTTATGCATTCATCAAACTAACTATACATTTTACGTAGAAAATATACGAAAGTTTAACGAATTATTCATAACGATACGATACGATATATTTTATCACAGATTTGTTGACACCAATAACATAATTTACAAGCGTATTTATACGCGATCAAAGATTAGAATTAATTTATTTTACTTTTACTGTTATCGATCGATACAATATTTTCGAGAATTCGTTGATATAGTAAATCTAAATACGTCGAGTTAATAAATAGAATGAAAATAGTTAATGAGCTTTTAAATCAATCAATGTTTGAATACCAGCATCTTCTGTAATTAAATTAATTTGATTTAAACTTATCAAAATACGTACGCTCACTATGTGGTTTAATTAACAAAGAGAATTCCTATTGGAATTTAAACGTTAGAAAATTGGTATAGTTTATATATAAATAATGATAAATAATTCGAATTTATTTTAGAAATTTTCTTCAAATAATTCCGCAATTTCGCGTTGGGTTTTCTATAAAACTTGTTGTTGAAATAGTTCACGCGAAGGAAGATTGCGATTTACCTAAATTAGCCAAGTCAATTTACACTTGTTACGTGCAGACAAGCGTGCACACATCTCTCTTGTTCTTGTTGAAATCGCTAACGACTTGGTACCACGAATTATTGTCACTCAAAGTCAAAACCGTTTGACTTTGAGGAACCATTCGAGTAAACGGATGGACAAGGGAAATAGTTTCGGCAATTCGCCCCTCCCCTCCCCCACTGACAATAGGGTTGCCTTGAGTGAAGCAACACGAACAGATCCAACACCACCACCCCACTTCATCCCACCCCTGAAGGCTCTTTATCTCATCCCATCGACAACGAGTCAACCCTAACTCGATTTCTTAATTGATTACAAGCACGAAATCGAAACGTATCACTCACTCGATCGAAAATCCTTCATTGGATGATCTCGCATTTTGACATAAAAAAAAAAAAGATAAAGAAAAAAGAGCAGCAGGTTCCAATTTTTTTTTCTTTTATTTTTTATTTCTATACGTACGAAAAAAAAGTTAACGAATGAATTTCAATAGCGACTAGGTGAATGAGCTTAAAACTATACACAATGGGTTGCCATAGGTGATCCCATGAATGTATTATGAGGGCTAATGGCATCGACCAACAACCCATTGCGATGAACGCGAGATTTTATCGTCCTATTCGTTTCTCTCTCTCTCTCTTTCTCTCTTTCTTTCTTTCTCTCTGCGATATATTCATTTATTTTTCATATTTTTAATTTTTCTCTTTCTATCTCCATCCATCAACTTAAACATATATTCATATATCTGATAATATTCTCATAATCATGATAGTTAAACGACATAAATTGACCACTATGTTTGTCAGCAAATCTTCAAAATCTGTGTTATACTTTTTTTTAATGTTCCAAATATATATCACCAAATGAAAAAAAAATACAAAACAAGTTAAGTTAAGTTGAGCAATAAAATTCGTACGATTTTTCATAATGTTTTCGCAAAAATATCTGACATAATAGAAATAAGAATGGGAAGTATATCGATTTCTTGGAATCTTACGATTCGTATTCGTGCCAATACGATGAAAAACCGAGAAAAATCCTCTTTCCGTGGGAAATCGGTACTAAGTATATACTACCTAAGATCTTACCTCGTTGTTCTTCCTACAAGAAATACGGATCAGCGAGGCGTACTTTGAAAAGTAAACCTTCTTCAATACACGAGAACTTCTATCTTTCTCTTTCTCCTATCTTCCTTCCTTTTTTATTTCTTTTTTTGTTTTTTTTTAGTCACAAGATTTCATTGGTAGAAATATACAGAAGTAAGAGAAAGATTCTTCGTAGTATTGTTGTTGCTTTATCTTTCAACCAAACCCTCCCACCCCCATCTCATTAATGCTGTCTCTCTCTTTCTTAGTATTTAGTTTCTTCTTACAGCATTATTCCATTGGAAAGGATTGTTTGCTTTAAAACTAACTTTGATCCTAACTGTGTATCAATACTATCTATTTACTTTCCAATATTTTCTTTCGAAAGAAATTCGAAAGATGCTCGAGGAAACAGAAATTATACGCCATTTATGATGGCATCTCATGAAAATAGTCTTGTGTGTGAGATAGTCGATCGATACTACTACTACTACTACTATTAGCAACACACACGATCTCATCTATTCTTTTTCTTATCTCTCAATACGATCGATAAACTCTAGGTAAAATGATTTACCTATGAAATTATATACTACTTTTTATATTATCTATATACACATGTGCACGAGCATATGTGTGTGTGTGTGTGTGTATGTGACTCTGTGTATTGTAAATGCATACGCGATATCGTATAATCGTGTGGAGAACAGGTGTTTAACTAACCGCGAAACTAAATTATTAAATCGATATGTATATATATATATATATATATATATATATATATAAAGTAAAGGATAATAAATGAGATTAAATTCTAAATGTCTTTTACGAAGCGTTGTCGTTTTATAACCGTTCGAATGAGCTCTTTCTTTCTGTCTTTCTATCTTTTCGTCTTTTTTCTTTCTTTCTTTACGACGTTCCCCATAAATCGAAATCGAATGGTACTTTGGTCGGGAATATTTATTTCTCGATCGTTAGTCTTCTCGTTAATTCACGTGGACTTGTTCCATTCTCGATTGCAAATAAAAATCTCCTCCGATAACTCTCGGATAACTCTAGGAGATAAACGTTGATAAAAAAAAAAAGAAACAAAAAAAGAACTGTAAAAATAAAAATCCCATTTCGTTAATTTTTACCCATATTAATCAATTTAATCGAATACATCCCAAACAAATCTGAAATTATTGAATATTCGGCTTAATCATATTAACTTTACATAATATTCTTGCAAGAATATAAAAGTCGCGTGACTCGAGCTTATTTCGTCGAGATAATTACAACAAATTACGTGCGCGAAGTAAATTCATCGATTTTCTGTCTCTCTTTCACTCGCTCACTCATTCTTGAAACTTTGAGAAATGATTCTACGAAGTGCATCCCTTATGTTTGTTTTTTATTTTTATTTTTTATTTTTTATTTTTTGTTTCAAAGAAAATACTCTCTTAATCGAAGAAAAGTGTGTAAGAGGAAATAAATAAAGATGGCAAATTAAAAAAATATAATGACCACGAATTTTTCTTTTTTCTTTTTTTTTCTTGTTTTTCTCTCAGTTTTCTCTCGTTAGCGCGATTAGAAGAAACATTATATAAAAGAAGAAGAAGAAGAAAAAAACAATAAAAAGAAAAAAAGGGGAAGAGAATAAGAAGCACACAGAGGAAAGATATTTTTTTTCCTGGATAGTTGGTGGTGGTGGTGGTGGGGTTCCTTTCGCTTTTTAAATCTCTTATTTCTTTGTCGCCCGTTACGACGTTATGCGAGAACGTCCAAGAACTTTCTCAACTTTCACAAGATTCGTATGCATCCCCCGTACCTAACGACGAATTATTCAAGAATTCTCCAAAAGAGAATCTCTCGGAAGAGATAAAACGAAGAAAAAGGAAAAAGATTCGTCTGCGTTACGTTAATCCTATCCGGGTTCTTCCTTTCGATCGACGAATGATTCAAAAAAATAAAAAAAAACAAAAGTTCAATAAAAGTATTTTATTTTTAATTTCTCTTCAATTAATAAACTATTAATAATTAACTATCACACGAAATTTCTTCTAATTTCTACGTTACTTAGAAATGAATTACTCTAGAAACGTAATAAACACAAAATTCAGAATAAATTCATTCGCGTTATGTCATTTTGAAATATAGTAAACTCTCAATTTAGTTACGCTTCCAATAGTTACTTTCCCCTTCGAGTTAGTTTCCCCTACTCTTTTATATTTTCCCAAAGTAATCGAGGGGAAATTAATGGAAAATGGGGAAATTAACTATTACATATGTAGTAGTAAATGTATTATATATGAGTCGATAAACGTATTCTATTATAGCCAATGAATTAAAATTCCAAAATAAAAATCTGATAAAATGGACAACGCGTATTTAAAGTTATTAATTATTTAATTTATTATTAGTAATATACTTTTTGCTTTGTATTGTTGTATTGCAATACAAAAAAATTATCCTGTAAAGAGTCGTTAATCAACTAACAATTTACAAATTTTACGTGCTTTAATTGTCACTGACTTAAAAATTATTTGATTGGTTAGTAAGTACAGATATTTTGTCGTCATTAGCTTAAAAATTATTAAACACGCCCATTGAAATGTAGTTTGAAAAGTAACTTATCCTTTAGACCGTAACTGCATTGAAAGTTTACTATATTCGAAAAATGAATTCTTGAGTCTCGGAATATCGTTTGTATTAATTAAAAAATTGAAAAAAGAAAAAAAAAAGAAAAAGAAGAAAAAACAAACAAAAGCAAAAGCTTTTAAAATGAAAAGAAATTAATTTGGAAAATGACGATCTATAAACTTTTTATCTCATCCCGTACTTTAATAAAATCTTCACGACATAGTCATCGTAATTTAATCTACAAGATTGAACTAAAACTAGAAACGCGTTTGAGAGATGCGTTTAATTACGAGGAGGCACGCGTTATAAGACAAAGGGAAGGAACCTTGCAAAATTTGTAAGGTTAGCCCGAAAAGGGCTTCGATAGTAGAATTCTTTCCACGTTCTTGATCCGCGACAGGATTCGTAATTTTGGTAAGAAGATGGCCGAGGCACGTTCACAGACTTTCTCTATCTCTACATCTATTCCCTGTTTTACTCTTCCACCCTACACCCCCACCCCTCCCCGTCCACGGTCTCTCTATCTTTTTCTTTTTATCTTTATCTTTATCTTTTTCTTTCTTACTTACTTACTTTTACTATGCTCGTTCTATCCTTTTCTCTATTTCATCCGACTCTACTTATTCTCCTACGTAACTTAACGAAACGTGCACGAAATAAAACTAAGCTACTAGCGCATAATGCGAGAGATAGACCACGAAAATACGTGAGAATTGAAAAGTTCATGCGATGGCTTACTTTTCTGGGATCGTTGAGTCAGTGTGTGCGTTTCTGTGTGTGTGTGTAAAGTAATATAAGAAGCTTTTATCCTTGGCTCAACGATATACATACATACATACACGTACGTATATACTTATCTTCTTATACGCACACAAATATAGTTAAGTACCTAGGTACGTGTATATATGTATGTATATTTCGATTTGAGTGAACGATCGCTTGCTATGATGAGAGTACTTTAGAAATAAATATTTAAATATTCACATATACACACATATATATATTCTAAGCACGAATATCATCTAGAAATACGACATACAATTACGTACGTGCGTTACATGTCCTACGTTAATCATTAGAATATTTGTCACGACGATGAACAAGAACGCGCGCACGCGAATATTTAAAAAAAAAATTACATTAGAAAATATTGAAAATTGTATGAGTTATCATGCGGAAAAAGTAGTTTCGAGAAAAACGCGTTTAAAGTTTGAAGTGTCTCAAATAAAGAACAGCTATTGTCGGGCAGTCACATTTTTTACCATAACAAAGGATCTATGAGGAATTTTTGCAATCGAATTTCACAGAAATAAGCCTAAAACTATAGAGAATAACAATCTGATTTAAAAACAAAATTCTGGATGTATGTAAGAGCTTCAGCGTTCACGTCTATGCATACACGCATCAATCATATTTACGCCAAATACGTTCTCACATGCTTTCACACTGCTACAAATATTTTAACGAGACGTGGAAGTGTATAAAAGGGACGAATACGGTACTAATACGTAATTCGAAAGTTGAGAAAAATGATTAAGCTTACTGCCGAGGGCTGTTAAACGATATCGAATAACGAGTACATATTGCAAATGTTTAAAAAAGAAAAAAAAGGTTGAAAGAGGGTTTTCGATTGAAGTCAAAGGGAAAATGGAAAACCGACGAAATCAATTTTACAACCGCCGACGTTCTCTTTTTCCTTTATCTTTTCCTTTTTTTTTTTGTTTCTTTATTGCTTTTTTTACATCGAGATGAACTCGTTCGAATTCGAAAAATACTCGTGGATGTTTTTTTTTTCTTTTTCTTTTTCGTGACTTAATCATCGCGTTCTATCTACAAAAAAAATGTTCTTTTTTTCAAATAACATAACATCAAAAAGAAAAAGAAGAGAGAGAGAGAGAGAAAGCTATGGGAAAATATGTATATATAAAAGGGCAAAAAATGTTCCGGAAAGAAATCGTAAAGCGATAGGATGACTGACTGAGCCATCTTCTTCTATCTCTATATCTGTGGGAAGAGAAAAAGAGAGGGGAAAGGTGAATGTAAAGGAATCGATATTACGAAGTTTCTTCGATATCTTTCTCTCTCGACGGATATTGTCAAAATTTTTCTACCGCTTCTTCTAAAACTACTCCGAGAAAATTCCAACGTGTCGAGATAAGAAAATTCTGTCACCAAAACTCGTCCATATATATTTTATATTGTATATTGTATTTTATAATACAGTATATTATATAATATATAAAATAGTTTATTGAACGAAGAACAACAAATATTTCGAATCACTTAAAATTAAAAATCATTTCATAATTATGATAAAAAGAAAATGTCTTTAATTAACCATCTATGAAACGAATATTACAATTTAAAATCGTTCTTTTATCTCTCTGATAAACTGAAATTGTAATATGATCGATAAATCGTTTATGGTTGTCGAAGAAACGATAGACATTAATTATTTATTTCTTCAAGATAATACTTTAGAGATTTTATTGTATTAATTTGTCAGATGAATTAATTTAATAATAAAAAATATATTTTTTGTACTTTGTTACAGATTGGTTCATTGAAAAATTACTTCCTATTCTCTCACAAACGATTGAACAAGAGATCATTAACAGAAAGTGAACCACATCACAAAGTACTGAGAGACGAGTCACGGGTAAGTTTGTGTTTTATATCATTTTTTATTTTTTATTTTATTCCGAACAGTCTCCGGAATATCAATCTTTTTTTGTCGATTAATAAAATATAAAAGAAAAATAAAAAACAAAAGAAAATGGAAAAAGGTTTACCCTGATATTTCTAAAGTAAAATCCTTTTTGCTTGTAGGTGGCTTTTAAATGTACTTACTTTTTAAAAAATAATTCCCATGGAGAGAAATAGGAAACCGAAAGAGAGAGAGATAGAACGATAAAATACTATCGTGTTGAGAAAGACAATATTGTCTTTAGAACGCTTCAGGAAAGCAACCCTACCTTGCGTTTTCTTTACCAGGACAATAGAATCTTCGAGATGCGCTTTTTAAATCGAACGAATAAGGGAGAAACCGTTTCTTCGAAAGTAAAAGAAGAAGGAGAAACGCCGTGCCGCGTCGTGATATTTCGATATTACTCTTATCCGGATCTCGTTCTTCTTTATTTTCGGAATAACGTTTATCTATCGTACATAATTCAGAAGCATCGAATTCGTAGCCACTCGATAAATGCATCCTCGAATCGTTTTTTTATTTAACACTAGATTGTCGACTTCTTTTTAAAAAAAGGTAAAAGGAAAAAAATAAACTTCGGTCTAACAGAATGACCTCGATTTTTTCGCATCGTAAAGTTCGACTGTTGAAAAAGATCGACTAACTCCTTCTAGTGTTACACGTTTGAGAAAGGAGTTCCTCTTTCGTTTCCACAACTCCTCGAGATTACTTATTCACGACACGAGCCGCGGATTTTGCGATGTTTCTTCGACAGAGACGGGATTTGTCGATTTTCTCTTTTCCACCTTTTCCAAATATATACTAAATCCTTCAACGATGTTCTTCGATAATACGCATCTTTATGTGCAATACAGATAACCCTTTTATAACAAGGTAGATAGATTTCTAACAAATGCCGTGTTATATGAAACCTAGAGTTTATTATTTTAAGATAATTTAATTTTGTAAATATGTTAAATAAAAATCGTGTTATCAAGTGGTGTAAAAGTTACAGGGTGTTTTACTAAGGTTTGTCGAACTTTTTTTATGATGTTATAGGATGCCATGTTGTAGGATGGTTCCCGCAATTTATGAATCGTGTTGTAGGAAGAAGGGCTACCTGTACTTATTTACGAGTACTTATTTTTCTATTTTTATTTCTCAACAAATTTATGGATTACCTTGTATCAAGAAGATTTCCGATGCAGACTAAAGAATATAATAAATTCATGCCGCAGCAGTTTTCTCGAGTAATCGTGTCGTAGACAGCCAGCAAGTTTATATTACGAGTTTCTTATCCCCTTTCCCCTTTCCCTTTCTCCTTTCACCTTTACTCATTCCATTTTTCTCTCTTTTTTCCCCTTTTTCCTTCCTCCCTTTTTACCTTTTACGACCTATTCGACGTGTGTGCCGAGGATAGTTTTCATTTACGTTTTCTCGAGATTATTTATTCAATGTGTAAGCTTTCAATACGGTTAAAGATCGAATTGACGAAGTCCCTTAAGGGAAAGAGGTAGTTTCCAAGATTATTTTCTTCCAACATATCGCCGTCAAATTTCAAATGAAACATTTAATAATATTAGCCGTTCTCGAGAGAGAAAAAAAAAAAAGATTAATTTCATTTTTGATAAACTTTTTTGAAATTTTAATGCCAATGCCCATGCACTTGATTGATGCTTAATCTTTTATATTCAAAAATTCATTTTCTCAATTATGATATGTCCATGTTTGATACTTTTTTTTATTAATCGATTTGACGAACAACGAGTGGGCTCTCATTCTAATAAAATATATATATTTCGAATGACATCATTAAAAGAAAATATTTTCTTCCGTAAAAATTCATTCCCGTTATTTTTTGTTTTCCCCCGAAATAACGTAGGACAAATGTTTATTCAAAATTTTGAAAGAAGAAATGAGAAATAGAGGAAAGATGTGCACTATTTCTTCGATTGTGCATTCACAAAGCATTTGAACGTTTCGTATTTTCGGAAACGACCTTGTTGAGATAGCCTCGAAATCGTTGAGTCGCAAACGATCTTATAGAAAGACAGTCAATCTTACCATTCGTGATTCATAGCACATGCATCTTCGTGAATGTCTCTTCCTTCGTATCCTCATCTTCGTCGTAGTTGTCATTGTAGTGGTGTGAATACCAACATAAGAGAAGAACTCGAAACTCGGCCGATCCGAATACAATGCGTAAAACTCTCTTTGCATTCTGGATTCATGCCAAAATGCTAAAAGATCGTGAATTTCGCGCCGACGAAAATCAGGAATTACGAGATCGGTAGAGAAAGAAAATCTGAAGTAAATAAATATATGATTAGAAAGAACAAAAAAGAAATAAAGAATATTAACCCTTTTGTTAGGTAACTCCACTCCTCCTAAATAATGCCACCTAAAAATTGTTCACATTGCACGCTAGTAGTCTTCTTTGGTAATCGCACTTACCTTTTTCAAACTTATTTTGACATTCATAATATATTACGAACCTTTAAAATATACTTTGAGCAAGATTAATCCAATACGGATCAAATAGAATCTAAAAGATA
This sequence comes from Polistes canadensis, assembly GCF_001313835.1. Classification (NCBI taxonomy): domain Eukaryota; kingdom Metazoa; phylum Arthropoda; class Insecta; order Hymenoptera; family Vespidae; genus Polistes; species Polistes canadensis. The sequence goes on from NW_014569780.1 coordinate 170,948, forward strand.
CTTTACAGATAAAGTAGAATCTTTTTACCGTTTATAGTCGGCACTCATATTTTCATTATATTTTCATTTGTAGGTTTATAGTGTAGAATTTTATTGCTTTTTAAGTTGTTTGTTTTTTTATATGTTTTAATTGAGACATCAAATTGACGCGTGTTCGTAAAAATAGGATATATACAAAAATATCCGTCAATTTTGTATTAATAATAAAATTGAAAAAAAAACAAAAAACCTTGACGTAAATCTGTACTCTCATCTGCAATCGTAAATTCCTTGAACTTTTTTTTTATTATAAAAAGGTAAAAAAATAAAAATAAAAAAGATAGAGACAGAGAGAGAGAGAGAGAGAGAGAGAGAGAGAGAGAGAGAGAAGGTTTACATGAATGAAAGTCGAAATAGAGGATTTTCTGATTCTACTCGAAGCTTTTGGTACTCTCCCGAATTAAAGCTCTTCGTTCCGGGGAACGTTTTTCGTTGATTGCTCGATTAACGACCCGCATGTTCGACGATCCATGTCCTAACGACCATCAACCCTCTCTCTCTCTCTCTCTCTCTCTCTTTTTTTTCCCCTTCCACCCTCGTTTTATCTCTAACGTGAATATTGACGAGAAGCACCGAGGATATTTCGCGGCAAATGAAAGTAAAACGACGACGTTGTTATACTCCCCTTCCCCGTCCCACCTCCACTCCCACCCCCTTTCCCGCCACACGAAGTCGAGAGTTGAACTAATTTACACGCTCGTAACCACGCTTGCGTTTTACGCGTCCGATTTTATCCTCTTCATATGAAACGAAGGAATGAGTGAGAGAGAATGAGAGAGAAAAAGCAGAAATAGAAAGAGAAAATGATAATGAGTATGAGAAAGATTGAGAGGATTTTATCGAGCGTCGAATCGACGTTAATTGTGCTACCCCGACTCTCGCCAATTATTTCCGCGATATTTATTCTAAGAAATGTACCGTTGAAATTCGTACAAAGCTCTATCGTTTTATATCGTCGAACAAATGAACGAATGCCATGCCAAAATGTAGATAGATAGATAGATGGATAGATAGATAGATGGATAAAGGAAAAAAGAAAACGAGAATTCGGATAAATGATATTATCATCTTGAAATTACGTAATCGTTTTATCTTCTCCTTAACACGTTCCCTGTCATGCTGTTTACGAAGATACATGTCATTTCTAGGCCACGTGTATCGTTTTCGGTACACGGTAACGAGTTTAATCATTTTCTATAAATCTGAACTGTTTTTTTCTTCTTTTTGAAGAAGAAAATATGCCCAATATTTGACTTATATTTTAATGTAACGATGAACTTTGTTTGTTAAAACAATCAATCGATAAATATGGATTATTATGACAATCATTAGAAAAGATTGTCACCCTTTTTCTGGTATTTCGCGTGGTTTCATTATTATAATTTCCACATAACTAATTACCAGCATAAGACATATGCCATAAAACAGTGTTACCAACAATTACTTTTAAATGAAAAAATTCAGCTTGGCATAGAAATGCATTTTAGCGTGTACCGAAAACGATAAACTCGGCAGGGAACGTGTTAACGAATTAAATATTTTATCGAAGAAGGATTTATTATGATAAAAATATTCTTATATATGTTTCGTTTTTTCAGATACATTGGTTCCAGCAACAACATGAGAAAAAACGTAAGAAGAGAGATTTCGAAGCAACGTCTTTCGCAACTTTCGGCGATTATCCACCTTTCTTCGATGATTTCGGACCAAGAACTAGACAAGCGTCTTATCATCGGCAAAGAAATCGAGGTGTACCGTTTCAAAACTTATTCACCGATCCTTTATTCAAGGAACAATGGTACCTGGTAAGTAATCTTCCTCTAAGTTAAAATTTAATTAACTTATTCGTTACGGGTATACTTTGACGAGATTATCGTTCCATTTAAATTTGTATTCGTATTCATATTCGTATAGGAATCTTTAATAACGACGAAATGTATAAACGAAAAAATATACGTATTGTTTCTGTTTACTAAATTATTATAGATAAAATTCAAATATAATTATATAAAATATGCTAATATAAAACATTACTGATTATAAATAACATGAATAATATAAAATACAATATATATGTACCGAATTTATACATAGTATTTAGATAAACGATTGAATCAGTAATAATGAAATTAGTTCATTGTCATTAGGAATGAATTAAATATAAACGTAAGGCCTATATTGAGATTCAGCAAAAAGATTTATTTAATAAATAATATCACAGTTAAATTTTTAGTCCCGATATCGCAATGGCAAGCGTTTATCGTTTAAAATCTAAAAAGTAAGTTTAAGAATTGGATGTATTAGTTGTGCATTATCCTTCGAGGATACTCAACATCAAAAAGCTTCCACCAACGTCGAAAGAGAATCTCACTCGAGCAAGTGAGTGGGACGAATTACGTGACAGGAATGTATCGTTCAACGAACCGTGCGACATTCGATAAAGGTTCTGCGAGGCCTCCTCGCAAACGTATTTTATTCACCCGAAATCCGACTCTCCGAAAAGAGAACGCGTGCTGCTCCGAAAATCCTTTTCGGTTCGATGACCAAGAGAAAAATCGGAATCTGGTAAAATTCTCTACTACGAGATAGTAGTACAACTGCTATTCGAGATACTCTAACGGTGTCGCGATAAATCATCTATTTATTTGAACGAATTTTATGGTTTTTTTGGCAGGGCAATATTTAAAACTGTCGTCCCACCTTTTTGATGCGTAAACGTGCACGTTGGGATTATTTCAGTCCCACCTTAAAACAATAACTTAATTAAATTATTATTATTATTTTTATATGTTTTCCGTGCCTCGAAGGGTTAAACCATAACTGTGATAATACTCGAACGACGAAAAATTTCATTGAACGTATAACAAATAATGCACGACATGCAGAACAACAACAACTTGTGCTACATTTAGATTTGTAATCACATTTTCTTAAACCTTGCCCAATACCAAGGGATTTTTTTTATTGCTGTTTGACGTAAAAATATTTTTTCAACAGAGGGACATCTTCTTTAACGATTCTTTAACAATACGAAAACCGTTATTGTGTACATTACCTAAATAAAATACGGAATACTCTTGATTCCTCACGTTAACAATGTAAATCAGTTAATCTGTGGACTAGCTAGGTAATGTGCACATTAACGGCTTTCTAACTTTAACGGTAACATATATATATATATATTTTTTTTCCCCTTTCCTTCTTCCTCTATATATTAGCAATTAAAATTTAAGCTAAATAAACTTTGCCATCGTATTACGGTGCACAAAGGACCAATTATCCTGATATAATAACTACGTGACGACCACGTAATTATTTCGCGACTGAAATAATTTGCATTAATTCTCGGGCTGTTTATCGTATAATCGAATGTCCGCGTAAGTTCGAGGCGGAGAGGAAAGGGGCGGAGGGGGGTGTTGGTGGTGGAATGTACGCAAGATACCAAGTTAATCAACCGAAATACCGGCATATCGAATCCGCTTCATGCTATCACGATTGATCGCACCAACAAATAGAGATCCATTAAGCTGTTCGATAAACACGTTGAAAATGTGTTACCCAATGAAAATGTTCCATCCCTAATTTTCTTTTATAATATTACTTTCATCTTCGCTTTATATATATTTATTTCCTTTTTTGTTTTTTTTTTTTTATTTATTTTTTATATCCTCATCTATGTAAATCTCGATATAAGAGTTATAAAAGAATATAAAAAAAAAAAGGAAGAAAAAGAAGAGAGGACTGTACATTAATTCGACCATTCGTAATTAATCTATCATTAATTTGGTATAATATTAATATCGCATATTATTATTTGTATTCGAAATTAGCCCTTAAATGATGAAATTTCATTCCCCCTTTTCCTCCCCCCAAACCCCTAGGAAGCTAATAATGTAGAATGAAATTCGCAAAGTGTAGGTAATCAATTTAATTGTATCGCATTCGACGAAATGTCATTTGCCGCCATTAAGGAAATTAATTTACATCCGATATTATAAATAATAATAATAATAATAATAATAATAATAAGCTTTAATTGCATTCGTATTTTTCTTATCTATTTTACGAATATAAGTATTATAAAATATATGTATTTATCAAACAAAATTTTCTTCCGACAATTGGAATCAATGGTAATTTTTATTTCAACAGTAATACCGAACGTACGTCAAGTTATGATATGAAAAAATATGTAAATATGTTACTTGCACAAAAGAAAATATCTTCAACGATGGGATAGATAGATATATAACATTTCATGAATAAAATGAATAGTTACCTGATATAAATACTCAATGATATTAAGGTCGATTTTACTGTGATCAACCTAGCGTGCAATTTCCGGTGAACGTAATTAAAGTATCCAGCTTCGCCGGTTAAATCCCTTCGTTTCTACGCGAACGCCCTTTGAATTCATGACGTCAAACGAAGCCCTATATCTTGGTCTGCTAATTTCCAACAAATCTCTCAACGAACAACGTACGGTTATTCATTATCGTTCTTCACGTTTATCAAACGTGATATTCAACGAAAAGAATCTCGTTTATGATGGGAGAGAGATGGAGTGAGGTGGTATCGATCATACTATGGAATGATTATCGATTATATTATGTTTTATCGTCGTGTTAATATAAGAAAAATAAGTATCCAGTGAAACGTATTATTGTAAGCCCAAATTTCTAATATGAAAAATTAATAGGATATATACATATCTAATGTAAATGTTGTTCAATATTCGACGAACACCCAGTAACTTCTTGTTTTTTTTTTATACTTTAAAACAAGTTGTGAAATATATTCAAATGGGAAAAGCAACATTCAATAATCGCTTTTTACAGTACTAATTATCTACTATGTCTAACGATGAACGATGAAAATCTTAATAGAAACTTCGATTTAGTGAAGAATGAAAAAAGAATGGAAAAAGAATGGAAAAAAGATAGAAAGAAAAGGAATAAAAATAATAAAAAAGTAGCAACTTGGAATAGCCGAGAGCTTGGTGCATCTCAAGGTGACACAACCGGTAAAGATCGTAAAAATTAACCGGCACGTAGCGTAGTGAATAACTATGGGAGTTCCTTACATTTCCTCTTCTTTAACTCTATGGAAACGTGATACTTTCTTCCTTCCAAGAAGAACTTCATCGTCCTACGGGATTTCACCCTCTGTTGTTAAAGCTTTCTCTCTCTCTCTCTCTCTAGATTTTTTTCTTTTCATTCTCGTGCAAAGGAAAGGGGTAAAACAAAATTTGTTCTCACAATGAAAAAGAATATTCTGGTTAACGAGAGGGGTAGGAGGAGAATGAGGAGGGGGGATATCCTAGAAAATGAAACATTTTAAGACAAAAGACAATAATAACGTTTGAAATTAAACCAACGCGAGAAACAATGAAAGAAAAAATAATATGAAAATAACAATATACGGATATACGTGAAAATTTTCTGTTTAAGAATGATACAAATTTGCAAACGTATATATATGCTACTTGGTACGAGAAAATAATGAAAAATTGAACATATTGAACAAGTCATGCTGTTCTCGATAATCCAATAAATTGCGAGTAACATATTGTTGAATATCATGCAAGTCACACACACACACATACGTATGCAAATGACCATTTTCGAATTTCTCTTCGTGGTTCTATATATATATATATATATATATAACAGCTTCTCTCGGAAGTCAAACGATGCAGAACTCTCCTTACCCGCAAATCGTACGTGATTCGTTGAATGCAGCAAATTGAATTGCCCGTATACGAGTAAACTCTCTTTGAGATGTTTATCTTCTTTTCCTTTTTTTCTTTTATCGACGTTTTTATAATGACAATTTGTTTCTTTTTTTTCCTAAATATTATAGTATATAATCCCAAAAGATCGCAGATACTTAAAACACGGATAATAACATTTCTACTTGTTATAATTATAATAATTTTCTCGTCTCGCGTTTGAGATCGTTAGTGTGTCAGTATAAATTAAAAATAAATTTTCGTTAGAAAAATACACGCTGTTGTCAAAAAAGAAAAGCACGTCAAAGCACAAACGATGACATTTCCCGTGATTTTTACAATGAACGTGACTTTGCTTTTTCTTCTTCTTTTTTTATTTTTTTTTTCACCTTTTCGTTACTAACGACCCATATACGAAGGGGTCATATATGAAAAGGTTCCTTACGAAACGGCTGACTCGTATATCTAACAAAAAAGGTTTTAAATAATGAAAATAAATGAGAGATACGTTTTCAAAAATATGACTTTTTTAAACTAGTTAGATTTAAATGTTAAAATCGTCAAATTGCGGTAGAGTTTAAAATACTAACGGGGGAAGAAAAAAAAAAAGAATTAAGTTAGATAAAATTGAAAAACGTCGTTAAAATGAAAACGCACGCTAGGAATCAATAAATAACAAAAGTTAGGAACGAACTATCCGGGCCTTTTACTATCAGCCACTTCGAATTGCTCCTTAATGTACTCGTACGTATTAGTATCCACGAGAATTGGATTAGTTTCGAGCGAAATGGCCGCGCTAAAATGTGTTCCCCAAAGCAAACAAGTGCAATTTCGTGTAGTAACTTTCGACGTCGGTGTACTCGGTATTCTCTACCGTCTAAATATTGTATTCTACGTGTGCACGTGTATGAAATAACGAAGAGGCATTTATACAAATTGCTTTGACCGCTTTCGATTAATGTAACGTAACAGTGAAAATAATGGTACGTAGTATGTACTACATGATGCGTGTGCGCATAAATACAGTTGGGGACAAAAGTAAACGTTGCGGATATTATTATATACGATTATCGATCAATTTTCGGTAGAAATTCTAGAAATAAAATTTATATAAAGAAAAACGCTATACCTACACCTACGTAGACGAAAGTTTATTTATTTTACGAACAAAATTTGTCAAAAAGAGGTAATCAAAAAAAAAAACGAGAGAAAAGAAAAGGTGCGCGCGCACGTGGGAAAATAAAGTACTAGAAATTCCTAGGGAAACGTTATTTTTCATTCGACCGAAAAAATCCGCCCCCCGTACCGAGAAAAGATTAAAACTCTGGAATGACGTAAGCGAAGCCTTCGAATAACTGTCGAATTTTTCACGAAACGCAAAGTCATTCTTTATCCGGTCACTCGACTTCCTCGAAATTTCGAAGACGGTCTACGTATCCACCTCTTCCCCCTTTCCCCTCCCCAGCTTGATATATTATTTCCTTCCAATGCCTTCACGAACTTAATCGGTTGAAATAAAAAGATAATAGAAAGAGAATAGAATAGTTGTCAATACAAAAAATACAAATCGAGTAACGATTTTTTTAAATTTTGTTTTTCAAAATTGTTTTAGAACGGTGGCGCCAAAGATGGATACGACATGAATTTAGGACCAGCATGGCAAAAGGGTTACACGGGTAAAGGCGTAGTCGTTTCCATATTAGACGATGGTATTCAAACGAATCATCCGGATCTTGCGTTGAACTACGATCATGAGGCTAGTTATGATATCAATGATAATGACTCGGATCCAATGCCACGAGACAACGGGGACAACAAGCATGGAACTCGTTGTGCTGGAGAAGTTGCCGCTGTTGCTTTTAACCAATACTGCGGCGTTGGAGTTGCTTATAATTCTAGCATCGGAGGTAACAATGTTAACAACATTTATTTTCTTTCTATATAGATATCAATCTTTCTATATGGAAAATCAATCGAGTTGTCGAATGTTAAATAGACAAACGAATTATATGTGTTAGCGTCACGTATTGACAAAATTATCTGGGATTACCCTCGTTTAATATTCTCGAGCTGCATCTCGTACTTGTTAGGATGCAATTAATTCAAGAATCATAGGATCAACGTCTATCATTAAGAGGAGGAGAGTTGACGAACTTCCTCTGAATCTTAGCACGTAAGAACCTAGGTAGTACATATGCATATGTAGTATGTACGTATACAATAAAATTGTATATACAGGATGTCCCAAATTTAAACGGCCAAACTGCAATGGTTTCATTTACATTTGAAAAGAAGGGAAGAAGATCGTATCAAGTATATGATTGTATGAACTTCTTTTTTTTTTCTTATTTTAGCGTACTAAAATTACTCCTGATGTTACGAGACGTGTCTTGAAATAACCTATATGCATATAATATATGTTACCGTGAAAGACCCAAATTGGAGAATGTCAAGATTCACATATCGAAATGTCAATACATACCAAATACGTCAATGGAAGACCAATTATTCGGATTTATTCTTATACATTAATATTTCAGACATACACCAAGTGACCATATGAATCTGGACAATCTCTAATTTCGGCCTTTCACGATAACATATACATTTATGTATTACTTATTATATTACTTATTTATATATATGTTACGATTAATATTAGGATAACGGTGATTCTATAAAATGCCCCTCGTAAATCGGACAATCTGTAAAACATCAGCACATCGTACATATTGCACGCCGATACTCTATAGATTTTAAATAAAACAAACCATGAAAATAGAAAAATATTTACACGATACCCTTAACACAATTTTCGGTCAATTTATAATCGGGGTTGGGGGGATGGGCTGAAGGGGAACAAATTTCAAAGTAAACACCAACCAAATAAAGCACATATTATAGATTGAATCGAAACCTTTTGGGCATTCTATAGAATCCACGTTATCTGAACATTATGTATATATGTATATATGTGAGAGAAGGAAATATATATATATATAGAGAGAGGAAGAGAGAGAATGTGGAAACTAACGCACGTACATACCTAACGTGTTTTCAGGCGTGCGAATGCTCGATGGCCCGGTAAACGATGCCGTCGAAGCCAGAGCACTAGGATTGAATCCTGATCACATAGACATATATAGCGCTTCTTGGGGCCCCGAAGACGACGGGAAGACAGTAGATGGTCCTGGTCCGCTAGCTAGAAGGGCTTTTATTTACGGAGTAACAAGCGTAAGCTATTTCATTCAACTATTTTTCTTATTTTCCATTTTTCTTTCCATTTCTATTTCTTTTTCGTCTTCTTTTTTTTTTTTTCATCTTCCGTTCTCTTTTCACGAGTTATACCAGGCGTTAAACTTTACCTCCTCGATGATTTTCCAAGCGAAAAAAGAGCGTTTTTATCGATTCGAAATACGACGAGACTTACATGTGTTATGCAAAGTAACGGAGGATGACTTTTCAACCGAATTTATTTCCATGAATTTCTGGGATTACTGGCAACCAACCTTTCTTTCTTTCTTTTTTTCCCCCCTTACTACCTTAACTTATTTTGATATAGCAAAGAAAATTAATATTATAAAATTCATTTAAAATTACATAATATATGTTAAATATAAATATTTGTTAACGAGTATATTTATTACTTGGCTCTTTGGTATCATCAAAGATGATAAAAATCAAGTAAATCCTTAAACGTAATAAAAAGTCCAAGTACGCGACGTCGTTTGGCAAAAGAGGTCATAGATCAAACTAGGTATAGCTCTCTCATTGCTAGAGGGGTGGTAATAAAGTATACGAGTAAAGAGAGAGAGAGAGAGAGAGAGAGAGAGAGAAAGGGTCGCTTGGAGAAACATCGAAGCGTGATACGTATGTCCCCGAGACATATATGAAAGGAAGGAAGCTGGATATTTGTTCCTTCATGTATTCCTATCTCTACATTTATGCTTGTATCATGTTCGAATAAAACCTTTCACGTTGGGGTGGGTGGGGGCACACACAACAGGGTCGCAAAGGAAAAGGTTCGATATTCGTGTGGGCTTCCGGTAATGGCGGTAGACACACGGACTCGTGTAATTGCGATGGCTATACTAACAGCATCTTCACGTTGTCGATATCGAGCGCAACTCAGGGTGGTTACAAACCGTGGTACTTGGAAGAGTGCAGTTCTACATTGGCCTCGACGTACTCCTCGGGAACTCCGGGCAATGATAAAAGCGTTGCAACGGTCGACATGGACGCAAAATTACGACCCGATCACATATGCACCGTTGAACATACCGGGACATCAGCCTCAGCACCATTGGCAGCCGGTATCGCAGCATTGGCTCTAGAAGCGAATCCAAGTTTAACCTGGAGAGACATGCAATACCTCGTAGTGCTAACCTCGAGATCGGAACCCCTCGAAAAGGAACCCGGTTGGATACTAAACGGGGTCAAGAGAAAAGTCTCACACAAGTTTGGATATGGGCTTATGGACGCAGGCGCTATGGTCAGTTTAGCCGAACAATGGACCAACGTGGCACCACAGCATATCTGTAAATCCGACGAAATAAACGAGGAACGGCCCATCGATCCGACTTACGGATATACCTTGAGCGTATATATGGACGTTACCGGCTGTGCCGGATCCTTGAACGAAGTTCGCTTTCTCGAGCACGTACAGTGCAAGGTAAACCTCGTCTTTTTTATTCTTACCTTTCTTTTTTTTCCCTCCCTCTTAGGATTTGATTTCCTACCTGGGTAGAAAATCTATGTACCTTTTTTTTTTTACGTTTTGACTTAACTTCTATCGGCCAGGTATCTCTGAGATTCTTCCCACGAGGTAATTTAAGGTTACTGCTAACCTCGCCGATGGGTACCACGTCGACCTTACTCTTCGAAAGACCACGCGACGTCCTTAGTTCCAGCTTCGATGACTGGCCTTTCCTCAGCGTGCACTTTTGGGGCGAGAAAGCCGACGGACGTTGGACATTGCAGATCATTAACGCCGGAAATCGGCACGTCAATTCCCCAGGCAAGTATTCTATCTTTACTATCCTCGTTGACCATTCCCAAACTCCCTCAATTCTATTTTATCCAAGCCTCGAGAGTCGCTCGTTAGATAATTTTATTATCCGAGCGCCCTATGAATTCGTAATCGATGCTTTCCCATGACGAAATATGCCGTCCACGACTAATCGATAACTGATTGCAATTAATGAGCGCACACGTACAGCACACTACGCATTATAGAACCGAACTGTAATCTCATACTTTCATCAATGCACTGACTATTGTGCGAGGAAGGAAATCTGAACGTTCCCATTCCAATAGAAATGAACGCTTCAACCCAATACATTTCGCATGTTTCCAATTGCTTCCTAATTCGCAAAGGCTACCCATCTGAGCAACGATTTCACATTCTCTGAATAGAGAAACGAACGTAATTTCTGTTTAAATTAAAAGACAAAATTATTACCTATCAATTATTATTTTTAATGCAATCCTAATAATAAAGAGACCAACTCTATAATATAAACTGTAATTTGATCTATCCTTATACAGGTATACTGAAGAAGTGGCAGCTAATATTCTATGGGACAGCGACGAACCCGATCAGGATACGAACACGTCAATTTAACCCGGTACAAGCGCATTCTCCGTTCTCATCCGTGCATTACCCGTTCGCGATAGACGATGATCCGCTAGCTCAGGACCATCGGGGCGACACCGACTTCTTTGCTCCGTCTACCTTTCAGAGTTACCAAGGATCCTACGCCGGTGCAGCATCGAACGTCCACGCATCGGTGGCCACTCTCGACGGTTCTTCGGCTCCTCTCTTGACCAATCGGCTCCCAGGTGACACACCAGCAGCTTCGGGCTTCGATTCACCTTCGGTTCCCTCCTCTCAGATTGCAGACGGTTCCTTGGACACCACCAGGCAGATTCTTCACGACTGCGATCCTCAATGCGATTCTCAAGGTTGTTATGGAAAGGGTCCAACTCAATGCGTCGCATGCAAGAATTATCGGCTAGACAAGTGAGTCAATGTTCTGATGGTAATATTTTCATGTTGATCCTAACCTTTCTTTTTTTTTTCATACAATACTAACTCTATTTTGGTTAATAAACTCACTTGCTCGATCAAAACGATTACAAATACTCGTTTGAAATTTATTTTCTTTTTTTTTTCGAAATATCCTGGCCAGTAGTATTCGTTTTCTTTTCTGATCGAGCATGTTGAAATGGTATTACTCATTGGCATTAACCAACTGTTTTGTTCTGGCCGAATAACGCTACCGAGAGAGGTGGAATTTCCCGAAGGACGCGGGAACAAAGGATCGAACGTAAATTAATCGATTTTGGGTGTAAAAGACACGTAACAATTCGTTCTTATGCCTTTCTATAATAATCTTTCACCAACTAGCCTTTACGACCTCCCTCGATTATTACTCTCGAATAATAAGAAAATCATACATGAGATCACGAAGACATCACCCTGGTATTTTCCTACGTATCGCGAAATGTAGCAGCGAGTACTGTATTTGCAGTACGTGCGTTAGCCGGTGTCCACCGAGAAGTTTCCCGAATCAAGGTGGCGTTTGTTGGCCTTGTCACGAGTCCTGCGAGATTTGTGCCGGTGCCGGTCAGGATTCCTGTCTATCTTGTGCACCCGCTCATCTTCGAGTTACCGATTTAGCTGTTTGCCTGCAACAATGTCCAGAAGGTTATTACGAGAGTAAGTATCGATTCGATCGGATTCGGGGAAAATAATAATCATAGGATAATAAAAATGGCCACTAATCTTTCATAGATACGGAGAACAGCACGTGCGTGCCCTGCGAGGCCAATTGCGCCAGCTGCCAGGACAGGCCGGACAAGTGCACCAGCTGTGAGCATCATTTGGTGATGCACGAGAACAAATGTTACGCGGCCTGTCCTCTCTACACGTACGAAACGCAGGATTATAATTGCGCGCCCTGTCATCCCAGCTGCGAATCGTGTAATGGCACCGCTGAAAATCAGTGTATAGCTTGCCGACCTAGTTTATTCTCACTCAGTGGTAAGCATATTGTTCTCGGGGAATAAGCACTGAAATAAGAAATGAACAAAATGATAGGGGATGTTTCGTCATATCATTGATTCCGTTCGTAGGAACCTGCCGAGCATCTTGTCCAGCTGGCTATAGTGCTGATAAAAAACGACGCGAATGTGTACCTTGTCCACCAGGATGTTTAACTTGTGCAACATCTAGTTGTATCAGTTGTATAGAAGGTTGGAGTTTGAATAAGAAAGGTGTATGCGCACCGGAAAGTCGGAATCGTTGCGACACTGCTGAATATTACGACGACGGACACTGCAAACCTTGTCACTCGACGTGCGAAAGTTGCGCTGGCTCTACCGAGGACTTTTGTATATCCTGTCAAGGACCGCTCCTACTTCAAGGCCGTCGATGTGTCTCACAGTGCGACGATGGATATTACTCGGTGGCGCAACCCTCCAGGCCAATTTGCGTTCCTTGTTTGCATACTTGCAAGAGCTGTGTATCTCGACTTAACTGCACCGCCTGTCAAGATGGTCTACAACTGCAAAGTGGTGAATGCCGATCCTCCTGTGCTCAAGGGTAAATCTTTATCTTTGTCCGATAAGCAAAACAAATTTAATATCGTTTTATAATTGGCTATCAAAGATAAACCCCTTGGCTATTACAAGATCTAATTATTTGCAATTTCTTCTATATAATTGCATATGTAGAAATACAAAATAAATAACTTTCCAATCTCCTAAGATCCGAATCTTTTTGATTACAGTTATTACAGCGACAGAGGCCAATGCGCCAAGTGTTATCTCTCGTGTAAAACTTGTTCGGGTCCTAGGAGAGATCAGTGCGTGACTTGTCCAACAGGTTGGCAATTAGCAGCTGGCGAATGTCATCCTGAATGTCCGGAAGGTTTCTTCAAGTCTAATTTTGGCTGCCAAAAATGTCACCATTATTGTCGTACATGTAAAGGTAATAACAAAGAACGAATTTTTATTCCTTATACATTAAATACATTAAAACTACAAATAATATACTTACTTTGTACAGGCGAAGGTCCACTCGAGTGTACATCTTGTCCACCACATTCCATGTTAGAAGGTGGTCTATGCATGGAATGCCTCGGTGCACAATATTACGATCCTTTGACACAGCTTTGCAAGAATTGTCATGCAGATTGTCGCAGATGTACCGGACCTGGGAAATTCAGTTGTGCCGCATGCTCGCCCCCCCTGCATTTGGACAAATTAAACAATCAGTGTGTGCCCTGTTGTACGGGGCTAGAAAAGGGTCCACACGTCGACGAGTGTTGTCTCTGTGACCCAGAAACCGGTAAGTAACACAGTAACCAGAAATAGTTATTGCATTAACACGTTCCCTGCCATGCTATTTATGAGGAGATGTCATTTATAGGCCAAGTGTACCGTTTATAGTCTATAAATACTTATTTTTATCTTCTTTTTGAGAGAATAATATATTATTTTCATAATTATAAATATTAAAACGACAAAATGTGCGCAAAATAACACTAACAAATTAAATATATTTCATTTTGAATAATTGAAATAAAAGTTATGTTCAAGAGTGAATACAAAATAGAAAGTATGTTATATATTTGACTTATATTTTCATGTAGCGATGAATTTTGTTTAAACAATCAATGCATAAGTATGGCTTATTAGGGCAATCATTACTACGTCACATAAGACAGTTTTACCAGCAATTACTTTTAGATGAAAACATCTCACATTAAAAAATGTAGCTTGGCTTCTTTTTTCTAACAGAACGGTCCAATAAATATCGCGAAAGTGTGTTGTCAATTACAAAAATAAATGACTGTATTATAGTTCGTGCCAAAGTAAAAGTAGTAGCGATAAATAAGAAGCATCGCGCTTTACGAGTTAGAACATAAAAAAGAAAAGGAAAGAAAAACAAAATCTCCTCCTCGACTTACATCCAACCATCCATCCATCCATCCATCCATCCATTCACCGCCAGTGGAAAAAAAAGTATTCTTTTCGAGGAAACTTAGCAATCTTTCCTTTCTTTCCTTTCTCCGCCAACCCTACTTTCCTCTACCACCCCTCACCCCACACCACCCCACCCCGTTTTCACTCTATCAAAAGGCGTCGGCAAAAGTTTTCACGAACGTTTCCAATAAGTTGTATCGCGTCGAACTTTCGTCTCGAACTTTATATGGTTCGTTGGAAGACGTTCTATCTTCCCTTTCCCTTTACACCCTAAACATTTTACAAAGAAAACACATTACGTAAGAACAACTAACGGCACGCAAGAAGAGATCATCCTTATAGGACGAAAAGTTGAATTTAACTGATAAAGACTGAAATAAAATTTGCAAAATGACGTAGATTTAATAGTTTTATTGTAACAAGCGGAAACAAAATGGTGGGAAAGGGAAGGGAAAAGTTTTTATACGTTTTGATAAATTTTGTTCAACGACTGAAAGTTACGTAACATTGTTTGTTGATCGTGTGTAGGTGGCTGCAGGAACAGTTCGCCGGCTGGTAAAAGAAGGGTACCATCTAGAGACTCATCGATATCCGAAGGATACGAAGTACTCGACAAAAATAATGAAAATACCAACGATTCGGCTTCGTTAGCAGTAACAGCAGCTACAACCATGGCAGTGGCTATCTGTTTAACGTCAGTTGCAATCTTCGTAATAATATTCGTTGCACTTCAAGTAAGTACTATTTGGAAAGTATTTTATTTATTCTATTGAAAATCAAATCTACCCATAATGTGCATATTAATCGATATTTATAAATATTTAGAACGCGCGCGCGAGTATCATTGAAAATAAATGTATTATATCGGATTATTGCATGACAAGTTGAAAGAATACTATTGTAAATGGATCTCTCTCTCTTTATTCATCGTCAATATTAAGCATTAATATTATACCGTTGTTAATATTGATAATTGACTAATTTATTATCTACGTTAACAAACATGACGATGAAATTTATTAACTTAACGCGTAAACAATTTAAATTTATACTGACAATATTTGAATATCAATATATGTTAATACTATTATTAATTGTAATAATAATGATGATGATAATAATCATCGTAATCATTAGCTTATTCTATAACACAAATAATAAATTGAATTACCTTCAGGCAATATCAGCAAGAAGACAAACAAATATGGGTTACACGCAATTAACCGTGAGAATGGAATCCGTGGATGATGCCGATGCTGATGATACGACGGAACTGATGACTTAGAACATAAAAAAACAACAATTTAACCATCAACAAACATAGAAGAACCATTTCCTCTCTCTCGTCGAAGAACAAGAACAAGAACAAGATCAAGAACAAGAAGAACAAGAAAAAGAACAAGAAGAAGAGAAAAGTCCATGATGATCGATATCTATTTCGATCCAACGTCAAACACACACACAAAATATATATACATATAGCCAAAAAATTGCAAGTTTGGTTAAAAAATGTCTCTCGACGCGTTGAGATTTCAACAAATCACACACCTCCCCCTCACCCACCGTGTCGTTACAATTGACAAAGGAGGAAAAGAATAGAAATAAATAAATGGTGGATAAAGAAAAAGAAAAAGAATCATCATCATCAGCAGCAGCAACATCAGCAGCTGAAAAAAAAGTCCTCGATCAAGCAGAAAATATGTGTATGTGTGCGATTCTCTCTGCGTGTTATAATGATGATGACGTTTAATTTTATTAGACGTGCGATTGTATGGATGATGAAGATTACTACATGAATGTTTTGGAAATGGGAAGAAGAAAAAAAGAAAAAGGGCAAAAAAAAAAAAAGGAAAAGAAAAATATGTACATCGATCCGCCGATAATCATACGGGCGATTGTTTTTTCTTATTGTTAAAAATACATACGCGCACACGTGTCCGCTGCTGTGTTATCTCGCGTGTGTGCATGTGTGTATCTCTAATACGCCGATAGATAGAAAAAAAGAAAAAGAGAAAAAGAAAAAGAGAAGAGAGAGAGAGAGAGATAGAGAGGTGGACATTAAAAAGGGTGAAGGACATTATAAAGTGCCTGAGAGTAGAAACGCCCTTGATCATCCAGCCTTTTATGCCTTCCCCCTCCCCCAACTCTCAAACAGAATACATATACTCCCCTCTCTGTCCAAAAAAAAAGAAAAAAAAAAATAAAAAAGGAAAAAAAAGGAACAAAAAAAAAAGGAAAAGTCATCGAAATTCCGTCGCGTATCCTTTATTTTCTTGCTGACCCGGTGGGTCTGGACGCAACAAAAAAAAAAGAAAAAAAAGAAATTGTGTAAATTTTCTCTCTTTTTTTTTCTTTTTTCTTCGCATTCAACGCGTTGTTCTTTTTATTAATTACGGGGGGGGGGATAATAATAATAATAATAATAATCGCGTCGAGCGATAAAAAACAAAAAGAAAAAAAAAAAGAAGAAAAAGGAGCACTTTAGATTAAAGAAAAACAAAAAAAAATTAGTTCAATGTTTATAGACCGAATATTAATCTCTCTACATTTGTTTTTTCATTTTTTTTCTCACCCCCCGCCCCGCCTCGCCTCACCCCGCCCCTTTTTTTTGTCTCTCGCATTGGGAAGAGAAAGTTAAAAAAGAAATTATTTCAAATTGTTGGTTATAAAATACGTACAAAACATATTACGTATGTATAATTGGCGAGAATAATGATGAACCCAAATGCAGTACGTAGAAATAAAGAGATAGAGAGTAAGAGAGAGAGAGAGAGAGAGAGGGAGAGAGAGAGAAAGAGTGAGAAAGAGAATGATTAAAAAGAGGACCAGAAGAGCGAGAGGGGAAGATAGAGAAATATACCTATTCCTCGTAGGACTCTTTCTATCTCGCTCACCCTACTGTTGAAACTAGAATGACCAAGTTCTAATAACTTAATGCGTATACATGCATATATGTATGTGTATATATATATATGTAAATATGCATACACATATTATGTATACGTTAAAAAATACTTTTGCATATGACAAAGAGTATTATAATTATGATTATTATTATTATTTTTATTATTACAACTATTTTCGGCTAATGTTAAAAAGTATGAGAAAACAAAAAAAAAAAAGAATCCAAATGGATTCTCCCTCCCTCTCTCTCTCTCTCTCTCTCTCTCTCTTTCTCTTTCTCTCTCTCTCCCTCTCTCTGATTTTCTTATATTTTTCACGTATTTTCGTTTCTCAGCGTTAATACACACGCCACCAGCCATTCCAGTTTTGGGTTATATGTTAAGTGTGTTCTGCGTATGTACGTTTGAGAATGCATTTGTGTTAGACAAAGAGAAAGAGAGTGAGAGAGATAAGAAGAAGGGAAAGTGGGATAGAATGAAAGAAATACAGAGAGAATGTGTACATGTTGTATCTCTCGCGTAAGGCCCCGTGTCGGACTATTATAATATTATACAAGGTGTCGCATTTTTGAATAGTTTCTTTGTTGCTATTTTCATTACCTCTCTGTATTCATTGTGTTTCTCTTTATTATATATTTTTTTTCGTCCCCTCTTATTTTTATTATATAATTACTTCTTATACCACACGTTGTTTTTACTTAAGCTTGTACGTTTACCCTTTTATTTGTTTATTTTTTCTTCCCCTCTTTTTTTTCTCATTAAAAAAGAGAAGCCTCTCGTCGAATGAAAATATGAGACTCCAGCACGAGTTTGGAGTCGAATGATGTAATAATAATGATCGACGGGAAACAAAAAAAAAAAACAAAAAAAAAATAAAGAAATTATAAAAGACAACAAAAAAAGAAAAAATACGAATAAAAGAAAGGAAGAAAGAAAGAAAAGATATTTGGAAAGAAGATGAAGATGAAGAAGAGGAAGAAGAGATTTAAAGATTTAAAAAAAAAAAAAAAAAAGAAGGAAGAATTATATGAATCACGCGCGCAACGATTAATCGCGAATCGATAATATTCCTCGAATCATCATCGGAACCGTCGTAAATAAATAAATAAATAGCCCACGTGTGCGTGTGCGCCTAATTATTAACAACAATTAACTAATTAATTACAACTGTAACTCTGATTACCACAATCAACACTATCAACAACAGTGTGTTGCTTATACGACGAATATTGAATGTTCTCTTCGTGATTTGATATAAAGCTATTATTGTACTTTTATGAAGAACGCGATTATAAATATATACATATATATCTATACACACAGAGATATTAAACTGCGTATGTGCGTTTTTTTCTTTGTTTCACTTACCTTTGTATACTTGTCTGTCTGTCTTTTTTTTTCCTTTATGTGTTTTTCATTTTTCTATTTAATTTTTTCATTTTGAATCTATATATATATATATGCTTATGTGTTCCCAACCCTCTCTCTTTCACTCATTCCCCTCTTTTTATCAACGAGAAGGCGAAAATGGGTTTACGAGGTAAGTACTTACTTTACTTTTGGCCAACGTCGACGTTTAATTATCGCTAAGTGCAAGATCCAATAGCGTACGAGTCGGCTAAAGTTTAACCGTGAAACTCTCGAAAACTATACCTGATCGCGCGAAAAGGGCCGGCCATTTGCTTGATGAAATGCGGTGTACACTTGGTTTCTAAGTGTGAGACAAAAACGTGAAAGGTAAGAGAAAAAACGAAAAAGGAAAAAAAAAAAGGAAAATAGACGAAAAGAGAAAAAAGGAGGGAAGGAGAGAGAAAGAGAGAGAAAGTTTTTATCGTACTAGTTAAAAAGGTTTCACGATGACGTTATCAAACGAATTTCAATCGATTTATAAGATATAGAGCTCGAAAAAGCAATAGAGTCGCGTTAATTTTCTACTAAACACGAAAGAAAGCCACGCTACGAGATTCGAAATAAGAAAAAACGAAGAATGAACGACGAGTCACGATAATTAACAGAGAGAATTTACTCTCTTTCTTTCTCAGTTTCTCTTCTTCTTCTTCTATTTCTATCTCCTTTTACCTTTCGAATTTGTGAAAGAGCTAACAGAAAGTGCGAACGTAGAGGAAATGTTTCAACCTTTCATCTTTCTCTCTATCTCTCTCTCTCTCTCTCTCTCTTTTCTCGAATATATAGAATTAACTTGAATCGTTCGCGTCCTCTCTTCCGTCTTCCTCGAAGCGCAAAATTTAGCTTTAAAATCGGAACTCGCTATTCGTCATCACGTTCTTCTCTTTTGAATAGCTCGTTATGCGAGAAACGGTAACGTGACCAAAAATTGTTACCGTATTTGCAATTGAATATATGCGCAGAAATATATACATATATATATGTGTTTCTCAGAGACAAAGAATTTTCTCGCGATGTTTTTTTGTAACAACAGCAACAGTAAAAGTAACAGCAAAAGCAACAGCGATAGCAATGGCACCCAGTAACGCTAACGGCAAACCGTCGAGCTGCAAAAACGTAAGCTCGTTAAAAATAGTGTACACTCTGCTAAGCGCAAAAATATCGGATAATTTAAGAGCATAAATATTCCATAGTAATTAAATTTACATTATACTCAAATTTTGGATAAGAAAGGAATAGCTTTTTTCGATGGTGTTACGTAAGTTAGGAAAGCAAATGGAAGTAGCGGTTTCTTTTTTGTATTATACAAACATGGATCACTGTTTCCCTTTAGTTAATATTTTAATACATAATACAAATAAATGAATGAATAAAAATACGAATGGGGAAATTAAAAAGAAAAAACTACCTATAGAAAGAGACGCATATAACAAATTTTAAAAGATGCCATTTATATAATATTGAATTAGAGGGAAGGGAAAAGTTTCTCTGGTATTTTTCCCGTTAACATTTCAAACCCCCCCTATTTTTCATTAATACATACTAACAAGCCTTTCCTTCCTATTCAATATGCAATAACAATTTATTTATTTCTTATTTTTTGTATAATCGTTTGTAAAGAATTTGTTTTATATTTGTATTAAAATACGAGAAAAACATTATTCCCAAGCCTAATATATGCATTAAACCGAGTTAAAACTATTTCATGAAGGGATTTTCTTTCTCGTTGTTTACTAGACTATTGTAATTTTCTTGAAAATGGTTGTAATACATTATTGGTTGGTCGATAAAGGGTGAAGCTTTAGCTTCGTAGGGTAACGATCGGGTCAACCCTCTATCTCTCCCGAGTGGAAACTCTTAGAGTAACAGAATAGGGTAATGTCTATCGCTATTGCCGTTTATGTGGCGTGTATATTGCATGGCATCGCTACGGGAAAACTAAAGTACGCCAAGAGAGAGAGAGAGAAATCCCACTTGTAGAACCCTTCGAGGGTTCGATAGTCGAGAACGATCTTCCGATCGCGTTAACATCGTTTACCTTCGAGTTATTGCTTCGTCGAGCACGAACCGATCGTAAAAGTTTACAACAAATACAGTAAGAGTTATCGAAATAAACAAAAATCCAAGAAAAAGAATAAAACATTGTAATTATACAATGTAAATAAGTCTATTCTCGAGGCGAAAGAAAGAAAATGTAATTATTACAAATCCCGACTTGTTACTAATTGAAACACAAACTTTTATTACGAAGGAAATTTCTTTTTTTATTTGTATCTATATTTTTTCTTCTTCTTTTTTTTTTTTTTTACGTTGCTGTAACATAGTCGTTATCACTTCTTCAACGAGTAATCTTCATTTTCTTTCTTTTCCACGATCGTAATTCTTACTTTCATTTCTTTTTCATTATCACCAAGATAACAGATCTTCATGATGCGTTCATTGATATGAATGTAACAAGATCAGAAGAGAAGAAAATCGATGGAAATGTATACGTGAATGCGTTTCGATATACGAAAATTAGAATGAACGATATCATTTATATTCGTCGATCGATAGAAAGAGAAAATCGAAATAGTCGATTGTTCCTACGGATACCATAAATTTACATGATAAACTAAATAACATATACGAAGATAATTTCCATACGCATTTAACTTTTATCGAGACGTATGTAGCTTTCTTTAAAATGCACTAGAAAAACGCCTTTACTCTCTAAGATTGCTATGGGCGCCTATAAGTACTTAGAAATTTTATGTTTTTGATAATAACACAATAAACATTAAATTTTTAATATTTATAGTAGGAATTCAGTTCAAAAAATACTAAGAAATAAATAATATTCTTTTCAACGTAATGAAATTGAGTTTTTTGAGATTATCGAAGTATGTGTTATCACAAACAAATAAATTCTTTCTAATCGAAATTTCGCTGATATACAAGATCAGGTTGAAAAGTTTCGAGCCCCTATTATTTTCTACAAATTTTTTTCAAATGAAAATATTAATTGGTTTCTACCATTTCGAAACACCTTGTATATAATACAACGCTATTGTTTCGCATAAAAATTATCCTCGATGTTTCCTAAAATAAAAATAACAAAGAATAGTCTGGTTTGTTGTATAAAGAGACAAAATTTAAAACAAAAGATAGAAAGAAAAAGAAGACAAAAAAAAAGGTGGGGTTCATATTTTATATAGATAAGCCGAAAGGTATATTATTATTCTTTTCAATTTATACTCGGGGCGTTGGAGTCCATTTGCAAATGGAACCACCACCTCTCCTGTGACCGGAGGATATGCATTTGTTAATGTATTTTTAATAAAGCTGCACTGTATGCATCTACTATTCGTTACTTCCGTGGCAAATTAAAATCGTCGTTCGTTCCTCGAGTCGTCGAAAGGTACTTACTCTACCTCTATATACCTCTCTTTCTCATTTGCATCACGAACTTATTATTCCTGATTAGATCTAATAAAAACAAACAAAAGTACGAGAAGACATATTTCTATTTATAAAAAATAGGGGAATGAACGCATAGTAATATCGTAAATTAAACCCAGTGGGTAATATTTTTTTTTTAGCATGACGTACACCTACTCTATGGTTTCCGAATAAAAAAAGAATATAAAGTGAACTATAGATGTTGACTATAAATTTTACAAACGTAACATCGTATAATTCGCGAGAATTATAATAATTCCTATTTTCGTATGATAAATATTAATTTGTCAAGTTTAAATGTCTTCTGGTTTAATTTCTCTTATTTTTTTGTTTTTTTCTTTTTTTGTAATAGAATAAGGAATTGCTAACAATTTCTGCATTTGCCACTTTTCCGGTAACATATATACATAAAAAAGAAAAGAACAAGCTAAATCAGTAAGTATAGTTTTGATATAATAAATATAAGAAAGACGGGCGAACACACGTTTTCAAAAATGTTGATTACGTTAGAAAATCATTTAATGCACGATTCATATTTTCTACATTATTTTCTTTATTCCGATTAATTAAAAGTATCATCACATCGTAAGACCGTATTAATCGAAGCGATATCACAAATAAAAGTACATACTAAGTATCGTCGTTTAAAATAATACTTTTCCGTTAAGTGCTATTAAGCATTGAAAAGTGAAGTGATATTTGTTCTTCTTCGCTTCCAATATACAATATATTTAAGTTCAACTTCGTTTAAAGTTATGTTCAGTCCTTTCAGTCCTTTTTCAAATAGTTTCGTATTCTCGTTAATTAGAGTTTATAGACAATTTTTTATTATTATATATGTATATACGTTAATGTATATTAATAATTAAACTTAGAATGATAAAAGTCGTTTACTTAATTATAACTTCGTTTTAAATTGCCGTTAAGTATACGGTGCGTCGAAAAATGTATAATCAAAAAAGATTCGTATTTTAAATCTACGAGCAATCTACATTACGTTAACTACTAGATGTGTTTCTACTTAAAAAAAAAAAAAAAAAAAAAAATTAAAAAACCCTATACATACGAATCTTATAATATATATATACAGGATCTTTCACCTAAATAGACCACCTTAAATATATCGATTATTTCGTACGATAGAAAAAAATGTCGGAAGGGAAAAAATATTCTGTTCGAAGGCGCTGATACGGTAATAGGCCGAATTTTTTTCGAGATTTCAATGTCATCGTATTTTTTGTAAATAGGACTACATATTTTCACTACACCAGTCTGATAGCTTATAAAAAAATGAATCCAACAAGGTGCAATATGTTAATCTTCAAGTGATCTTTGCCGAGAAAATTGTGAAATGTTGAAGAGAAGATTTTTTGCTTGTATGAGTGTTTTACACATTAATTTGCATTTGTTCCTCCATTTACCGTCCCCTGAGCGCGTACTGAAGTTACTGACAGACATTTCACAATATATTTAAGGTGGTCTAGTTAGGTGAAAGACCCTACATATATATAAATGTATATAGAAACTTTACAATATGTTAACTTGCCAGTTTGTATTCGTTCGCGTTATTAAACATAGTACATTATCAATAATAATACGGACTAAATGTTAAAATCTTTCAGCAAAACCGATAAAATCTTTTGTTTTGCACTTATTTCACCGCAAGCGCTATTCCACGGTCCATAATTGAAATTCAATATTTCCTCTGCGTGCGACAAATATCGTCGTGTCTTTTTTAGGATGTTTCTAAAGAGTAAAAAAAATATTTTTTCCTTCGTTTTTTCTTTCTTCTAAGTGATTGAAAAATGTGAGATATAATAAATTACGTTTTTATAAAAATAATCTTAACTTACTTATACCACTTTGTCACTGTATTAGGTTCTTCTTGAAGATATCTTATACATATATCTGTAAGTTTATTTAATTCATTGGCAAGTTCTATGCTACAAGAACCATATCTTTCACTTATGGCAGCAATGCTATGTTCCAAGTATGATATAGAATCTAACCATCGACCTATCGTCATAATAAATTCATTACAATATTATTTTCATTCAAATATAATGATTAATTCTAAAAAGAAAAAACTTGTACAGATACAAACCCATAATGGCATATACTTTCCCTATAAGATCCAACGTAGCAGTTATATCTTCGTGGTATTTATATAATACAGTTCTCCTAATACTTAAACATTGTTTCAATTTATCCAGAGCTTCCTCTTCTCTCTCCATTTCTATATAATCTTGTGCATCTTCGAAAAGTTTCTGGGCATGTCTTAATTCAATGTCATAATTTAAAGTAGGTGTTGCACCACAATCCAAGCAATGCATATAATAATTATGAACAGTAAACAAAGCTCCGCTACATTCTGGACATTTTATAGCATTGAATCTTTCCTAAAAAATATTAACGTTTATTATATACGATATCGCGAATTCATACAGTGTCTCTGGGTCTACTGGTCAAACTACAGAAATATATACTACAAGTTAATATAAGAAAAAATATTATGCAGCTTTGCCAGTAAACCTCGAGACATCTTGTATATAGTTTACTCTAATTTATAACATAATACAAATTTTTTACCATAAAATATTGAAGTTCTGGTATGGTGCAAGGTTCACATTTGCAAGTAAAGCAATACTGACTTTTTAAGGCTAATTGTCTATAATTTCTTGATATTTGTCTAAAATGTGCACCTATTAAAACAGATTTAACGAATTATGTTATTAATTTAATTTTCATCATTTCAAAATATCCTATTTATTTAATACTTTATTTACCATAACAGGTATAAATTTCTTCTCCTGCTCCTATATCTTTTATAGCCTTAACAATCATATATTGGTCCATGAAACTAAAAAGTCATAATACGAATAAAAATAACTTCATTATCGATCCTCTTTCTTACGATTTGTTGAAAAGATAAATATTAAGATATTTTTACCTGCTTATTACATTTGGATCACAAGAATGATTCATCATACTCGCAGAAGAATATACCGCTTTTGCAAAACGATTTTCTCGTTCTGTTAGAACCTTATCTTTATCTGACACAATTACGTCTAATTTTGTAATTGTATGACCATTAGAGACAAGTTGCAAAATGTGTCTCAAAAGTAAGCTGCCTACGTATAAATGCCTATCACTTTCTACAGAAGGGTCACAGGGAAAATTATAACTCTCGTCAGAAAATTTGGATATCAAACATTCCGTAAGATCGTTTTGTTCAAAAAAATCAGAATATTTTATAAGATAAAGCGTAAGCATAGTTGCCGTCTGAAATATAAATGAATTGTTATTTAAAATGGAAAGAAAACAAGTCTATACTAATTGATGTTTCAAAGCAATTAAATAATTAACTTACAATTCCAAAAGCGATAAGATCTTTTAATGGTAACTTTTCATAATTTGTTATTAACTTTTGAACCTCGTTAAATTTGTTTCTATCAGTTGTAGCTGAGCACATTAAAAACATCTTTAAACCTAAACGTGCAATTCCATTATGATTCCAAAGTCCCATTTGACTACCTAGACATTCCCAGCGATGATATAACGAAAAATCGTCGTTCCAACATTTCATACTACAGTATAAGGTATCTAAACACATCGTACACCTAAAAGATATTTTTACCTATTAAAAAATACCTGTATATTCGTAGTGTAAGTGTATAAAACAGAAAAAAGCAATAATTACGGAACAGGAACATCTCCATAAGGACGACAACAATTTTCACAAAAACCGCTCACTCCAGCATAATCCACAAGTACGAAAGCAAATGGTTTTTCAACAAAAAGTATTTGACCTTTTTTTATGTCTCTATTAGCTACAACGTATCTTCCTTTCTCCGATGAATATTTTCTATCTACAGCTATCGATGCAGAAGGAAAATCAGGATTTTCTCCAAATGCGAGTTCAGGCAATGATTGCGTTCCATCGTTATCTTCGGTATCTTCTACATCATTATGCGTACATGATGCAAGAGATGTCAAGTGTGCGATTTGTTTTTCTATATCCTCTGTATATCGATAAAACAAAAACCTTGTTTTAATACACAATATAAAATGAACAAACAAAAACTTGTATAATTGTAATAATTAACAACCTTTTTTCACATCTGGTAGGTCGGTGCATTTAGCCATTAATTCACGTACACGAACAAGAGCTTCCTTAGCTTTAGTCGGTTTTCCTAATTTTAAATAAGACTGTACCGCTCTTAGATACAACTTATGTCTCAACTTTTCTGGATATTCTAACTTAATAGCAAGTTCAATATTTTTAATACAGTCCTTGAAAATATTGAAAAGAAATTTTATATTTAAAAACATGATAATTTAATATAATTCGATGATATTAATGTTAAATATTCTTGCATTTATTTTCTTCGCATTCTACTTACTTCATATTTTCCCAGATGATATAAAGCGGCAGATCTATTTGCAATAGCTAATGGTAAGACTTCGCTGTCTGCTGGAGCATATAATGCAACCTTTGTATAAGATTGAATACTTGAAATATAATGTTTTGCTTGAAACTCTTTGTTTCCAGCATCCTTGAACACCTTGGCTTTTTCCAGCGATTTAAAATCTCTGTTATCGTATTTTTGTTCTAACCACAAGGATATGAACTCCCTAAAATAAATAGGAAGAGAAATAAATTAGTCTTTTTTAATAAATGCATGTATCAAATGTTTAAAATGAAACTAAACAAAGAAAAGTATCACGAACCAAATAAGAGAGAGCATATGAAAAAATATGTGTGGATAGTAATAAAGAATAATCCAGCAAACGGAATTAAATGGGCATCTCTCTTATTATTTCAATGCTATCTCGTGCATCCATTGTTTAGCAGAAAGGAAATTTTATTGAAACGTACCTTACTTCTTGATCGGCCAATAAATAAGTCATCAATCTTATTTCGCGTTTTTCGTTATGCGCGATAAAACGCGTGATCCTTAGTTTACGATTAAGTGGCTCCAATAAATGTTGCCACTCCATATTTTTAAAAAGCCGAATAATCTAATACTGCAATTTAGTGAATTTCAAATAAACAAAAATATATTTAAATTTATAGGTTATGTTATGTCACAGCACGAAACGGATTGAGATCGCTAACATTGATCAACAACATTGCAGTTTCGGAAAATCACTTCTAATACTTATTATAATATTTAATATATTATTATGTAATGTATTAAAATTTCTTTTAATATTTTTCGAACGTAACGACAATACAAGAATATTTCACAGATAAATAGTTGCTTTATAAGCGTACGTACATTCGCGAATTATTCAGATTTTACTCTTCGTTGTTGGCTCACTGACTGAAAAGGTATTGACAATATTTGATAGTTATTTCCTAAAACTGTCATACTGCAGTAAGTTATGCAATGGGATATTTTGAAGGAATAACTTCTAGGGACATTATGCTTTTGAAAAATTAGTATTAATCTAGAAAGTACGCATCTACATATCTAGAATAGTATTAATCTATGGTCGTATCGAAAGCAACGCTCTGCTATTCAATGCATATGCACTATTTCTAAAGTGGGGATAATACCAGAAGTTTCAGCCAATTGCGCTCTGCTATCCAATGCGCATGCGATTTTTCTAGAGTGGGAGTAATAACAAATGCATCAACCAAATGGTAGAAGGTGCATAGACGTATATAACCCTGGTGCATGTTTCAGTTGCAGTCATTTCTTACAGTATGTTAGACGTGAATGTTATTAGAACGTTTAGATTGAAATTAGTGTAAAACTATTCAAGTAAATAAACAAACATGCCACAAGGAAGAAGAAAAATACCATTTAGTGGCAAAGCTAAAAAGCAGCAAATGCAAGCTAAGAAACAACGACAAAATAATGATTTATCACGTATGTTAATTGATGAAAATATTTTTATTATAATCGTTTTAAATTAGATGTCATACTGTTAGTACAAATTTTATCTCAACGCATTTACTTCTAGCTTCTGATAATCCATACGAGAATTTAAGAGAGGGTAGAAAGAAGACTGAAATAGAGCATACAAATATCAGAAGACAGAGAAATAATAAGACAGATGAATTCGAACAAACATGTGATTACCGTAAGAAAAAATTAGAAACATTGCAAAAGATTGAAGAAGAGAGTAGATCTACGATTGATATGATTTCTCTCAAACAACAAGAACTTCGGACCATTTCGGATTACTTTCCATCTGATGTAGACATGCCCAAAAGACCATTTTGGAATTATGATATGCAAAAATCCGAAGTGGAAAATAGAGAAGAGCAATATTTTCATGTAAGTACTGAATTCTTATGGTAGTGTAGTAGTAGTAGTAATATTAGTACTAGTCATAGTAAACATTCAGATAGAAAGTCTTAATATTTGATTAATTGATAACTTGTCTTTATTTAGGATTATAAACAATCTTTAAGAAAGGACGTCTACTATTATGAAACAAATTTAGAATTTTGGAGACAATTGTGGAGAGTTATAGAAATGGCAGATATATTATTGGTCATTGTCGATATTAGATTTGCTCCTTTGATGTTTCCACCATATTTATACAACTATATAAAAGAAGAACTTGGAAAAGATATGATTTTAATTCTCAACAAAATTGATTTGGCGCCTCCTGCTTTAACATTAGCTTGGAGAAATTATTTTTCTAAACTTTATCCTGAATTACATATATTAATGTTCACGTCGTTTCCAAATAATAAATTGAAAAACAATACAAAAGACCAAGGCACTAAGAAACTCTGTAAAAGAGAAAGATTGAAGATGGCATCGGAAAAAGCGTTACAGCTATTGAAAGAATGCAAAACTATTGTTGGAGATAACGTTGATTTGGGTTCTTGGAATGCTAAAATTGAAGAAGAGATGCATTCGGAAATGGATATGGAAGATATAGACAGAAAGAATGATATTGTCATTGAAAAACAAGATTTTAGTTATGTAAAACATGAAAAATATAAAAATGGTATATTGACTATTGGTTGCATTGGTACACCAAATGTTGGAAAATCATCTTTAATAAATTCATTAATAGGTAAGTAATACACACATAAGTTATGAATAATTATATTCTTATTACTATGCAACTTTTCTGTTAAAACTAATTTCTATTTTTACATTACAGGTAAAAAAGTAGTAAGCGTGTCTCGTACGCCTGGCCATACAAAACATTTTCAAACAATCTTTTTAACCAAAACGGTTTGTCTTTGTGACTGTCCCGGTTTAGTATTTCCATCATTGATTTCTGGACCGCTTCAAATTTTAATGGGATTATATCCAATTGCTCAAGTCAGAGATCCATATAGGAGTATCAAACTCATAGCGGAACGAATAGATTTACCCAAAATATTAAATATAAAACATCAATCAGATTCGGATACCTGGTCTGCCATGGACATATGTGATGGCTGGGCTGCTAAAAAAGATTATTACACTGCTAAAGCAGCGAGATTTGACACTTATAGAGCTGCGAATTCAATTTTACGGATGTCATTAGAAGGAAGAATTCGTGTTTACATTTATCCTAAAAATTGGTGTAGGATCAAAGGTATTATATTACTTTTATTATTTTTATCATTATTATTTATCGTAATATTGCAATGAAATATTATTTAATATTAATCATCGAATATCTATGTTTTTTAGAATATTATGAGAACCAGCATATTTTAAATGAGACAACGAGGAAGATGACAAAAATGAATCTGCAGGAATGTAAATCACAAGACCGTGCTACTAGTTCCTGCGTAAGATCTTCCTTTTCCAATGACGAAGAAGAGGAAGAAGAGGATGAACAAAATGAAAGGTCAAAAGAAGGAACAAGCGAAGAGGAAAGTAGGGAGGAGGAAGAAGAGGAAGACAATTCTTCGGAACTATTCAACATAAAATACGCTAATAATAAGTTCGACGTTTTACCTGTAGATATGTAAATTTAAATGATAGAAATGTACAAATCTGTGTTATCTAAATACAGAATGTTTTATGTAAAATATTTCAAATTAATTATTTTCTTTGTCTATTTAATATTCAACCCAAATACACATACACAATTACTTGCGCATTTATAATTATTACAATACTAAATTTCTAACGATATCTAAAGTAAAAGTAATTATTCTTGATTGAAATATTTTTACTACGATATACATACATAATATCGATAGTATATAAATAATTATTGTACCAAATTGCTTTAACATATCTTTAGATTACTATAAAGAATCCTTTTTGAAACGATATAGATTGAATATTTACATCGGATAAATTTTCGTTACCAACGATTCATATACTTGAACCAATCTTCCTATACACACGAATGATACGTTTAATGATACCATAACGAAAAGGATAAATCGCGAATACGCTCATTAATAATCATTGGTCCTCTAAAATGAAAGATTTAAGTAATAATGATTTAATTAGTACCCATTCTTAAATATTTTCCTAATTTGTGCTTTTATTTGTAATAAAAATATTTAAGTGCGTTTATATCAATCGATTATTATCAATCTTGCCCGCTACTTCGTACGTAGGCCTAATAAAATTTTTGTTCCACGTTTAATTCTAATAATGTAATTAGACGTGGATGTCAACTTTACCGAAAAATATTTTTAAACTAGTAGTTACTAGCCTAATCTTTCGTACATAATTCATGGTATATGTACATATACGCTGATATTATATATCTAGAAACAAAGTACTCTGCAACGTGAATTTTTTTGTGTCGAGATATGCTTATGGTATTTTATATGCCTATAAGAAATGAAAAAATATTCTAAATTTATACTAAATTATTATTTTCTTTAATACCAGCAGCTTCGTCGTGCCACATCATTTGTACATTATTTCAATTTGCACTCATTTTGTTATTTCATTTTTAAGCTCCTAAAATCTTCTTCACCGAATAACCGGGAATAGCATAGAAAAATAGGAGTATGAGTAATATCAAACCTATCATTATCATAGCTTTTAAAATAGCCCATTTATAGTTGTGCCAAACGATATATTTGATTGATTTTAACGGATTCAGGAACCACATGAACGAAGCATCCGGTCGACTGTAAAACAAAAAAACGAAACAATAAAAAGCAAGGAATTCAAAACGTAATACAAGAACGATCATTTAATCTAATATTATAATATGAAGGAAAATACTAACTTGGGTTTATCCAAAGGGTCAGGTTCATTGCGACCAAAACCAGCAGGATTTTTTTCCGCTTCTTCTTTCGTCAATAAATGTATTTCGGCTTCTACCTTACCCTGATTAAAGAAGCTTATTATTCGTTTAGAGTTTACATAATTAAATAAAGTATTTAATTAGATCTATGTGACCATACCGTGAGTTCCATATCTTCGTTTTCCTTCTTCACGTAAAAAGGCCACCAACCTTTTACTCGTTTCTGCTTAAAAATATTAACCATTGGTACAGAACCATCCGTTTTTAACATACCAAGCGTACATAGTTTGCTATTCTTTGCGCCACGTGGAAATCGATTGAGATCGAGAGTGATTGCACCTAAGAAATCGTCTGCTGAAAAGTGATCGGCATCCCATACCTTTCAATAAAGATAATATGATAAATTTCATTAATGTTATACGTATTTTTACAAGATTTTATAAATCGAAATGATTTTTCAATCAAATCAATCTTTTCAAAATTTCACACTAGGTGTGTCCTTTAATAACGTTTGAAAAATGTGTACGGTAAACTCTAGGACGTCCCATAAATCTTTAAAACTATTTACAATCGTTCTTCCATTGTCTGCATTGTATTTGAAAAAGCAATAAAGGGAAAGAACGTGACGATTTTTAATGAGCTGGATGAATGAAATGTTTTTTCAGGTGAAGAGAATACTAGTTCCAAGAGCGTTTTTATTTTTCGAATGACCTCGTACAATGAAAACATCTGAATCTGCATTTCATTTTAAAATAGGAAATAAAACGAGAATAAAAATATCAAAATAAATGGAAAGAAAAGGTGAATGAATTCAAGAGAAAACACAAAAGAGGAGATTGTGAATAAAATGTAAGTGTATATATATATATATATATATATATATATATATATATGTTCTGAATCATTTGCATTCCAATCAAATAGTAATTGTTTAAAGTTAAAAGCAAGGAATACTCCTGTGAGTGAGTCAGTATACAGTATGATCATTTGTTTCGTATTATTTCTCATCTCTCCCTAAATAATATGAAAAGTTTAGGTTTGTGAAATATACGTTACTTGTAATTCTAATCGTGCTGGAATTTTACACTCAGATTCGTCCCAACTAAAAAGACTTTCTTTTCGATTGATGACGATCTTCTCTTCGGCAACAAGATAATCAAATGGAAAAATGAATCTCCAATTGAAGTTACCCTCACCAGTCAATGATCGATAATGGATATCCGTTGATTGACAATCCTCTGGTCCTTTTAACCAACTATCATAAGAAGAAAAAGAGTAGTATTTAGAAATGTAAAAAAAAGATAAAATTTGATATAATTCGAAAATGATATTTAATTTTACCCTTTAACGTAAATATCGCTCATCTTTTCGCCGGTAAAGAAAGCATCATCTTCGAGCACGACGTCATCTGTATTCCAAATGATCACTCGTAACTCATAACTCTTTGGTTTCCTAGGTGATATGTCGATTGGTGAACCTGGTGAAGGCATATCCATTGGAAACATGTCCACCCACATTTCCAATTTTCCTTGTTCAATACCTGGCTTTTCGGGATTGTAAAGTGGTCGAGTTTCAACGTGTTCGGGTACTAAAGTAGAACCGATACGGGGAAAAGAATTCCATTGATGAAGTACAGCCAAGGCAAGGTGTTCTTCTATACCTGAAAACAAAAATCAAATCAAATAAAACGCGTCTATTTTGATTATAATAATCAAATTCGTTAGAACCTTTTGAATGAACGTAAAATTCCATATCCTCGTTTGACAAGGAAAATGTTTTTCTCCCAATGGTTACGCGCCCATGAGAATACACAGGACCATCTACTTTACCCTCTTTGCATAATTTAGATAAAATTTGTGTAGGTTTCATTGCATCCCTCCACTTGTTATAACCTGATCTGTATAATGTGTATAATCAAGATTAAGTATTTATCGTGATCAATAATAAAGTACGTTAATAACAAACTAACTCATCGTATCGTCTTGGAAAACCACAAGTGGCACGATGCCTACTATAAAATCGATTTTCCAAATCAATTTTTGTCTCGCCGATCATATCATCGGTACCAACTAAATCCCAATCGAGAACTTGAACAGTTAACAAGGAATCCTGAGGAAAGGTAGCTTCTATTTCAAAACACCTTCAACCCATCAATAATAACCCATCAATAATCAATAAACCCATCAATAGTAGGTATATAGACTTTGTAATTTTATTTGAAAAATAAAAGAAAGACGATACTTACTTCCCGAATACAGGATTGAGCTGCTTAGAAACATAATGTTCCTTGTCACTAATCCTTTTACCACCCAACTGGAGAACAACATAAGGATCAGCTTTACCATTAAGATCGCAAGGATGAAGATCGTTGGCCTTAACGATGTATACTCTGACAAGCACATGAATAGGTTCGTTAGATGGTACACCTTGAAAGAAACCATACTGAGGATCAAATCCCATCACGGTATGATCTATCAGATCCTTCGGAAGTGGCCATTTGTAGACTTTTAAAGCTCCTTTAAAATATCCAACGATTCTATGCTCGTCCTCGGGTTCATCGCCAGTTTTCTTGCCCCGATAAAGTTCGAACGTATGCAGCCATTCCTTGAACTGTTCGAATTCAGGCTGAGCTTCTAATTCGTTAGGATAAATTTTGAGGAGAGCTGCTTTAGGAATGATCTTTCTTGGCATGTGTTTTGGACTCAGTTTCGACACGAATTTCGATGCATTTGACGGTGATTTCAGGCCAAACAATTTCTTGCTTGGATAAACGCTACCCGGACTTTTTTCACCTGTAGTTGTTAGTTGCCTTGCTTGGCCTTGTTCAAATGCATCTTCCAAAAAAGCTGGCAAAGTTCCATTCGGTTGCGCTTGAAATATAGATTTTTCTCTCCTCAATTCTTTATTTTCCTCGATCATTGCTTCGACCGATGCGAAATACTTCGTCCACCAATCCTGACAACCATCTCCATCGTCAAATATTCCAACGTCATCTAATCGTTTCAATTATTACATCATTATATATATATATATATATATATGTTATAACTTGAAATAGTAGATAAAGTTTGACGATTAACTTACTTAATCCGATATCGTTCAGTGGACTCTGCTTTTTTCGTAGATTTTGTTCGGTTTTATCTCTTTTAGTTTGCCAGACACATTGTTCAAATCCTAATGTGATTATCGTATCGTTATTATTTGAACCAATATCGGATTGAGTAAACGATTCTGGCATACTCGTTTGTTGTTGATACTTCGATCTTCCTTGTTCGAGGCCTAAGTTAACAAATAAATGTATGAAAATGTGATCCTAATTCTAACATAAGATAATATTAGGGTGAACCAAAAGTTTGTTCGTTTATTATGTCGAAAGTTTACTTTAAAATTGCATAATAGATTGTTATTGCTTATATATTATATATATTGTTAATAATTTTATATGTTATTATATAAAATTAACTTTGGAAATATCAATTTAAAAATGCACGAACTTTTAGATCGTCATAATACACACAACAAATGGATAAATAATGTTTGTTTACCAGCACATTGCAACTGATAAAGACTCTTCTTTCTCTCTTCTACGTCTCGAGCTCTCTTAGTTTGCGGAGAATAAGTATATTTGTGAATCGAATTAATAGTATGCGTGCCTACAAGAGTGTATCTGCCGAAACTTCTACAATCGACCGCTCTTATCGTTAACGGTGGCCGATAAAGTTCTTGCTCCGGCAATTCTAATTCTAAAAACTTAATAGGCGTATTGAAGTTTGGATTTTTCTTAGCGTTTGCTATAACCGAGGAGTACAAAATGTGGCCGGCACATTCAACGTCGACTCTTGGTTTGTCTACCGTTAATAAATGTACTCTTTTTAGATCTCGTAAACCCCAGAAGAGTACCTCTATCCTAAAACATAAATAATTGTTTAGAAAAAAAGAAAATATATATATGAAGATTCTTTCCATGTATCATTTCTATTAACACACGTTCCCTGCCACGTGCCCCAACCAGTTATGTGTAATAATGAAACCACGCGAAATACCAGAAAAAGGGTGACAACCTTTTGTAATGATTACCCTAATAAACCATACTCTTATGCATTGATTGTTTTAACAAAATTCATCGCTACATGAAAATATAAGTCAAATATAAGATATACTTTCTATTTCGTATTCACTTTTGTACATAAATCTTATTTCAATTATTCGAAATGAAATAAATTTAATGAATAAAATTTAATTTAATAAAAGGCACACGTGTGTAGCTTAGAAATGACATCTCCTTATAAACAGCACAGCAGGGAACGTTTTAAACAATTACTTATTACCTATATTTTGCTAAAGTAGGTCGTATTCCAATAGGTACTGGAAGAATGGGACCTTGATCAGGACCGGAAGTAAGTATTTGTTGGAATTTGTCCTTTGGGTCTGGCAATGTGGGAAAGCCAAGATCTTTTGTCGTTGGATGTTCGAGTAATTCGAATACAGCTAAAAGTTCTCCAGCTCTGCCAGCTCCTCTTGTAATGTCGTACCATTCCAAGGAGGGTGGATAATTAGGCGGAACATAATTTTCTGACGTAAGTTTAACGTGCGGTTTTGCGATAGCACGACCAATGTACTCGGATTTTCCCTGGAACGATCGATTGAAATCATTTTTTTAATAAGACTTCTATCTAAATATGTAATAAACAATCATAAATATAAATCGGTGCGTATACAAATAATTATATATAGGAGTGATTATCAATGCGAAGTTCAAAGAACGATATGTAAGATTTTGGTAAGAAGAATAAGAAGAGGAAGAAGAAGAAGAAGAATAAGAAGAAGAATGTGCTTGAACGCATGTATACATTCGTGATAATATAATCCTAGAAGATATTCGATTAGAAGATCTCGACAAAATTTATTCGAAATTTGTTCGTATCGTCGAATGATAGCGAGGATTAAAAAAAAACAAGTTGTGTGCTTGTGTATGTTCGTTCCATTTTCCATGCGACGAGAAAAATACTCTCGTAAATCATCGAGTGTGCTTTGTAGAATGTGAATTTATGAGAGATGTTACAGGTCGTATACAAACTGTTAAAGCAGAGAGATAATCCTTTTCATGCAGTGTGTTTTATGTCCACGGTTTACACAATATGACTCTGTAAAAGAAAGAATCGTAAGAATGAATCAAATTATGAACACGATAGGCGGTCTTCGATTCGCTCGATAACGATTTTATATCATAATGCGAAACGTATGTAATGATTGGAATGATCTAACGAAACAAGAACAAAAAGAAACAACAAAACAACAACAACTTACCACTTTGTCCTGGTCGAATATCTCGATGACTATCGATGGTGGATCCTTTTTAATTTCTTCAGCGGTACCATAAATTAAAATGTCGTCGAATAGAAGCAACTCGTCCCACGTTGGGCTCAATGTTTCGTCTATTACTTGAGTCGATTTACAAAACTCACCGCAAATAACGCGTGCGAACGGATCCGATAAACCGGACGCATCGCTGCCGATCAACGATCGTGCTTGATACATGTGTGCTCTCAGTTGAAATTTCTATCAACAGACAATGATTTGAATTATTATTGATTAACACACGTTCCCCCTCTAACGTGTGTACAATTTCCGGTATATGCAAAAATGCATTTGTACGATAAGCTGAATTTTTTCATTTGAGATGTTTTCATTTAAAAGTAATTGCTGGTAACACTGTTTTATGGTGTATGTCTTATGCTAGTAATTAATTATATGTAAATTATAATAATAGAAACCGCGAGAAATACCACAAGAAGTACACTTGGTTTAGAAATGACATCTCCTCATAAACAGCATGGTAGGGAACGTGTTAATGATAAACTCTCAAATGCATTTACTTACGTGCTTATCAATGTAATGAATGATCGTCGGTGGTAAAGCACGCAACCTATCGAGGTTCCTAAGTTCGTGACTCATCTCATAACCCTTAGGTAAACCCTCAATGAAGTATTTTTTGTGCTTGAGTATACCCAACCACATATAAATTTGTAATTTCGTTTGTATAGCCCAACCGGATGGTCCGAATCTCTTCTTTCCTGGAAGCTATATAGTAACAAATTACATTAATATTATCATTTGATTCCGGATGTTTATATAAATGGCGTATTTTTATAAAAAGAAACATGGATGAAGCAACGAGACCAAGGCACAAATACTCATCATGATCGGGAGGTGCTCAAAATAAATCTTACGAAATATGAATATACGAATATATTCATTCACGCAATGTTTGTAAATCATGAAAAAATAATGAAAAAAACATCAGTAACTCCTAAAGATCTATTTTTATACGTAGTTACCAACCTTTAAAAACATCGTTTGTATCTTTCCACAATTTCTACCGCATTCTTCGTCAACGATAGAATAGATCAATTCCCTGCAGGAAATCCTTTGATAAGCAACCCGTCTTCCGGAACTGATGACCCAAATGAAGACATCGGGTAATGAATCTTGCGGCTGCAAAAACACAGAGAGGTCTCCCTAGGATATCTAGCTTAATTTCTAAGCTTTCTTTTTTTTTTCTACTACTTTAAAATATGATCTACTCTTCGCGATGATCCACCACGCGAAGAGTAGATGGGGGAGGTTTTGCTTTTTTTTTTTTTTTTCGGTTTTTTTGTTTCATGGTACTGACATCCTCCACTAAGAACTTCAATTTCTGTAGATAGTTCTGTGCCGTTTTCAAGCGTTCCTTGAAACTGTTCTTCGTAATTATGGCCTTCAAGTTCCTCGCCATCGTCCCGATGCTTTCCATTTCTCTTTGACAAAGTTTCATCCTTTCCTTGTCCAATTTAGTCTTACCAACGCCTGGTCCGGTTGCACTAGATTTGCTGATGCCAACGTAACGATTGCAACTACTAGACAATTCCTCGAGAACGGTCTTCAATAATTTCTCGCTAGCCGGATCCTCGATTCGTTGTTGCACCTCAGTTAGTCCTTCTTCCTGATCGATGTTAAATGATACTCGTTAAAAAAAATTGTTTAAAGTAAGAGAGAGAAAGAGAGATATTCTATATAAGAACAAACAAAATATAATAAGCTCACCAATTTGTCCACAATCTTGCCAATGATATTACTATTATACATCCTACGTCTATAATCTGGCCAAATACTTCGTACGTGAAGACACGGTTTATCATCCCAGTATGGTAAAAAGTAATAAATTTTATCATGAGTCATTGGTTTCGTGGTCGGTGTTGTACTTTGCCAAGATCCGCTAACAACTTCTTGCAATTCTTCTTCCTCCCCGTTGGATCCGCTTCTCATTTCGCATATCTAAATTATTATTCATTATTAACTATTTGTTGGATATATACGAATTCGATGGGGATATACGAGAAACAAGAAAATCCTACACTTTTTAAGATCAATTTAAAAGAACAAAAAAAATTGTATATTATATTATATATTACATAGAAATAAACAATGTATAAAGTTAAATCCTTTACCTTGGAACTTTCATTGTGTCCGTCCAAAGCGTTACCAGCATTACCAATAGATATCTCGAAATACATTGGCTTATCGCAAAGCTTCTTGTCTATCATAGTAGCATCCATTATGGTTGCAAATAAAAAGAATTCCTCGTTCCTCGCATAAGCTGCTTCGTTGATTGGCACGGTTGGTTCAACCTCGACCTCGCAAGGTGTCATTTCAACGTTATCACTTATCTCCGTTCTAATCGCTACCAGTAACCTGGATTTACAAAGAATTAATCAATTAATTACGCTAACTTGTGAATTATTCTTTTTTTCTTTTTTCTTTTTATTCCTAATAATAATATATTAGACGAATATTAAGGTGAGCCAAAAATTCATACGTTTATTGTGTTATAAACTGCATAATGGATTGTTTTATCTTCTTTTATAAAATTTACTTTGAAAATATTAATATTAAAAAGTGCACGAACTTTACACCCTAATATACTAATATATTTAATAAAAAGTAAATAACCTTGCTCTATAAGATATCCCTTCACCTAGTCCAGTATTCAAGGTTGAGTGTTCATCTATCAAACTATAATCTCTAATGCTACCATAAAGGTGAATAAAAGCTGGACCAAAGGTAGGTAGGAAACCCTTTTCACCGTCGTTACTGATCTGTTTCAGATCGACAAAGTGAGTACCTATAACTGTAGCATGCACTGGGTCGTTATCGCAGAGTTGGATTTTTATTCTTTGACAAAGTGGTGGAAACATTTCTGTGAAGACGATCTGTTCGTTCCAGATCGGAGCGTAACTGTGTCTTTTTACGCTTGTTTTTCCCTGTAACGAGTATATCCTTTATCAAATATTGTATAACGAGAAGAGAATTTAGAGCCCCTTCCAAGGCTAAATTAACCAATGATTTAATTATTATTAATTATTGTCCAACTTACGCTCAAACCAGCAAACGAAACTTGTACGTAAGGATCAACGAGATCTTTGACTTCACCGGTGAATGCTTTTTTCACATTAGCCATAATACTGCTGTTCATTTTTGGCAAACCATCGGCTCTATAGATCTTTACAATAAATTTTGCCCTTTGCCTTTCAATCGGTACACCATCAGGAAGCAAAAGATTTCCCTCGATGTCGTCCTCGTCTTTCTCACTTTTCGGTGGAATTTTAATGGTATCACCCTTTCCAATAACGCTTATGTCACATTTTAAATATCCCTTGGGACCTCCAGCTACGTCGTCTGGATCGGTCAGAAGAGCCCATTTGTGATAAAATTGATGATCTGCGAATGTTATTCGATATGGTTTGTTATCAATTTCGATTAATAAGAAAGATATTTCGTTAGACATGTAATTCGAAAGATAACATTCTAGAGCCACGATTTCCTTTCAGTATACTAAATCATCTTTTTTTTCACATGTAAAAAAGAATTAAATCAAATTCATTTTTTTTTTACACGTTTTTTAGATTCCGAAAAATCAAACGGATATCTTTTTCGGCACGTTCTTTTTTTTTTTTGTTTATCGCGACAGTTCGTCTAAAAAAAAGAATTAAGTGTATGTAATGTAAAACTAATAATAATAATAATAATAATAATAATAATAATAATAATAATAAATCATTTTTAGACTCACGACCAAGAGAATAAATTATTCAAACATTTATCACAAATTATAAATCTAATTTGAAACATAGATCTTTAATATTAACTGTAAAATAAACACTAATCGATTCCGATAAATTTTGGATCAATGTAGTTAATTAATTATTGGTATTATTGCATAATTGTTACCTGGATCGATATAATTTCCTATTTCATTTAGTTCCGCCTCTCACTAACCCGTTAAATATTAGATTAGTCAGTTGGTTAATTATTCGCATGGACTTTAGAATGTGACATAGGTAATAGAATAATCGAATAGTTAACTGATTGATCCGTGAGGCAAACTCGTTGATTACAAGCCCGACACTAATTGTATCTAAATTTGAATTAGATAATTTATATCAAAAGAAATTAATTGGATTTATTTTCTTCGTATATTTTTTCGTTTTTAACGGATGTCGTGGCTCGCGAATGTAAAAAAAAAATGTTTCAATTGCATGCAAGCACTCAGGATAGCGATAGAAAGAAAGTGTTGCGTTTATCTGGTATTTTTATTTTTTTCTTGATAACTTTGGAAAGCGATGATGATTAAATCGAATTCTTACCTTTACCTTTATAGAATTATACATGCATCACCCATAATAATAAATTTAATACAATTTATATCGAGCTATACACGTGCTCTTTCTTATTTATGCTCTAAGTATTAAGTTTATGAGTTTTCCGAAATCAAATCGCAGTAATCCAATAATTTATTATCTCGTTTATAAATCAAAATAATTCATTTTAAATTCCTACGACAGATTTATTGTAAAATCTGCTAACATATGTATCTAATATCTCGCATTTTAATTTAAACGTATATATCATTAGTTTCAATTGAAATCGTTGAATCAAATGATTTTAACGATAATCTCACCATGACAAAAATGAAATATAATATTTATCATCGTTAATTATTATCATCGTTATATTTTATTCGGTTGAATTCTCATTGAATTATTTTCAATCGTTTCGCGTTGTTTTCACAAGCTGTTATCGCGTAGCGTGTAATATTAGAAATACGTAACAATTAACTATAACAAATTTCATTGTAAATAAATTCGTACGTAACATTGTAACACATTTAATCACGTATGAACGACATTTTGGCGAGAAAATTAAACGATATTCATATTCAATTAATTATTTTCTTTACTTTTTTAATTAATTAAATTAACGAACGAACGAACGAACGAACTAGAAGAAGAAAAAGGAGAAAAGAAAAAGAGAAAATGAACATACACACACACAAACAAACACAATAACGAAAGATAGGTGGAAACAATTCGTATTTCGATCGATATCTTTCAACTAATTCATAAACCCAGATAAATTCTTGAAGTAATTTCATTTTGAAAGTTGCATGTAACGCTTATTAAAAAAGTTACTCGCCGGTAAAGGGAAAAAATAAAAATACAAAATTTAAAGTTTTATAACAAAAAAAGAAAAAGAAAGAAAAAAGGAAAGGTTTTTCCTCAATCGTTATTACCTTGCCTTCGGAAAACGAGCAAGCGAATGATTTAACACTATACTACGTAAACTTCCGGAACTTTTAAAATCGAAACAATACTACGAGAAACTTTTTTCTAAATTCTCATAAACGTAAACTAACTTTTGTCCTCGCAAATAAAATACGAACAATTTTTAAAAGTACGCACACTATTTTTTTTTTTAAACGGTTTAAATAAACCGATAAGTATATTAACTTCTTTTTCTTCTTATAGAATATAAATAATAAGCGATAATACTTTTATAAAGCACCATCATGCACCATTGATACAAAATATATACACACGTACATTTAAAAAAAAACAAAAAACAAAATTTGGATTATTAGATAAAGGTCTTACAACTCAAATACATATGTAAAAAAAGCATTTCTAAAAATAGGCAATACTTTTGTATTTTATTTTCCTTCTGATTAATTATTTAAACTGATAAAAATATATTTAATTATTCTTATATACGTATGTAATTAATTTCTAAAAGTCCTTCCTTTCTTTTCTTTTTTTTTTTTTTTTTATTAAACACCACCATGCGTTATCGATAAAAAAGAAGAAAAAAAAAAAACATACAACATACATTTAATTAAACAACTTAGTAGAGGATAGAGAGATAGAAAGAAAAAGTATTATATCAATATCGTAAAACGATCTGACGATCTCGAGAGATACTTGTTTCATTGTATTTTTTATTTATAAAATCGAGAAGACAAAAGTGCTTTCAGATTAAAACTAGAAAAACAAGAAAAGAAGAAAGAACAGGATTGCAAGCGATGACAATGAGATAGATCCATTTTTTTCAAGTATTGCGTGTACGCGTGACGAATTAATTTTTTTTTTTATTTGAATAGATGAAGATGAAACAGAGAGAGAGAGAGAGAGAAAAGATGATACAATCAATAACGTAGGAATAGTCCAAAAAATAGTAATAAAATTTTTGTAGATTTGTTGTTGCAATTGTTCTTATTTTTTTTTTCCTTTTTTATTTTTTTTTTTTTTTGTTTCTGAACAATTTATACCTGGCTGTGCCCAAACGGTCGCGATGTCTAACTTAAAGCTGCCCAGTGTTAAGTTAGCACGCAAGAGATTCCGCGATTGCTGCACCTGCGATATATCGTCAAAAGTTATGATCAATTAAAAAAAAACAAAATGTACAATATCTCCGATAATTGGTCATTGTTTTTCTTTTTTTTTTTATTTCGTTCCAATTACCCCCCCCCCCAACTCCCCTACCCTATCCCTCGTCCCACTCATTCGATCTAACTCACGCGAAATTTGTCTATATATCCAATTTGAGATAAAATTATTTATTTATATTATTATCCATATTACGAATCCATTTAGTCATTTAGTTTTTTAATAGTCTATCCTTTTACGAAAGGGGAAATAAAAAATAGAAAAAAAAAAAAAAAAGTATGAAAGAAAGAACGTCATGGTATATTTTTCCGTTTCTTTTTCAACCATTAATAGAGAT
The DNA here is from genome assembly GCF_001313835.1 of Polistes canadensis. Taxonomy (NCBI): domain Eukaryota; kingdom Metazoa; phylum Arthropoda; class Insecta; order Hymenoptera; family Vespidae; genus Polistes; species Polistes canadensis. The sequence goes on from NW_014569780.1 coordinate 214,742, forward strand.
TAAAGGAAGAACTGTATTAGCTGTACACGCTTCACGTGTAACACCCACGTAATTTCTTTCAACGATAAACGAGTTCCATTTATTTTCCTCCGACGAGTTAAGCTCGTTTTTCTTGACCACGTGAGTAGATTCTTTTCCGATCGAAGGAAACACCTTTGACTTTCCAATAATGAGTGTCGTTTGTCTCTTACATATTCTCGGAATATAACGAATGTAAAAAGTATTCGCACAATAATCAAAAAAATATATATATATTTTATAAATAATTTAGATTTATTTATTATTTATTATTTCTTTGATATTAATTTATCGTTCCTTACGACGTGCACAATAGTCTCTCGGTAAATTACTTGTACAATGGGAACATCTTAAACCAAAAGAAAATTACAATACAATAAAAAACAAGAAAATGGGGTCAAGAGAAATCGTTTTGAAGAAAATAATATCGTATTCGTCCTCGAGAAAATGCAGTATTGAAGTTGCATAAAATTTTAACTCGTTGATTGGTAAGAAATTATAGCTAGCGACAAAATAAATGAAAAAATAAGAAAAGTAGAAGAAAATTGTTCTAACATCTTTTTAAAGAAACAATCATGATCTTTTTTTAAACATACTTACAGATAACGTGATGATCTTGTCGAAAAGCATTACTGGTGGCATGTGAAAATCGAAAACGAAGTACTGTAAAAGAAAACAATTGTATTATATTATTTTTACGAGATAACATATAGATAAATATTAACACACACACTAGATTTACAGATGTTTTGTTCATTATTTTTGAAGGACTTATAAACATTGTGTGAATAAAGGGTTGAGTAGAGGAATTAATATTTACGTATATTTCATTACGTAACTAAAAAATAATATTTAAGTTTTGCATATATATAGTAATCAAATTTTGAATGACTCAAATTGGTTCAGTCCACAAATCAAGTGTTAAATAAAATAATACCGAAAAGTTGAGACGAGAAGAAATTTAACGATAAAAAATTTCAAACGGATTCGATGCTCCCCTTTCAAATTTAAGTCCAGTACGGATTTACGTTCACTCCTTGACAAAATGTTATTTAAAAAAAAAAAGAAAAATATTAGTATACGAACCTCATTGTAATAAGGACAATTAGTAGATTCTTTGACGCTGGTGTATTTTCTCTGATCCCCAACTTGAACGCAAACAACTGGATCCATATTAAGCCCTGCTAATTGTCTCGCTTCTATGATAGTCACGCATACTTGATAATCTTGAGCTTTCAATGCTCCTTGAGCTGCTGTATCATTTGTCTGTAAAATATTAAATTTACAAATATTAAAATTAAAAATTACAAATGAAATAGTACGTAGGGTTTTATTTGAAATTTTCTTGACATTTCAAATAATACCTATATCATTATTTTCCCATCTAATCCTTGGGGAAATACTATTATAATACACTTGAGAAATGTTAACAACAAGTGAGTGTAATCGAGAAACGAATAATAAATTTCTAATATCTCGTTGTGAGGTTAATTTTATTCTCTTGTGCTAATACTACTGTGCATTATTAAACGAGTATAATTTTTAATTGTAGGAATAAAACAAAATAACAAAGTAATTAGAAAATCAACGTCAAATTTAAAATTAAAAATAAAATAGCAATTATTCGTGCACCAATGGAAGTATAGGTAATCCTTCTATAACACGGTAATTTAGTTCCTAAAAAATGCCCTCTTGCGTAAAACCCAGAGTTCATTATTCCTTCGCGTCATTATTTTAAGGTAATTTAATTTTGTAAATATATTAAGCAAAAATGATATTATCCCACTGCTGTAAAAGCACAGTGTGTGTTGTACAAAAGTTTTTTCCAATTTTCTTATAGTATTAGAACGAAACCGTGTTATAGGAGAGCTATCTGTAGTGAAATTTTAATAAAATAACAAACGATACCTTCGGTTTCGGTTTTTTTACTGATTTTGTAACAATTGGTTCTTCTTGCTCGTTATTAATACTCGGTTGGCTCTCGTTGTCGGACGGATTGGTTTCAAGTGAGGTCAAAGAATTTGTTCTCGAGGGTTCGTTTGAAGTCGGACAACTCGAATCTCTTCCATCAAGAAGTTCCTTTGTTTCAGAATTGCTGTCGCAAGATCTAGCTCTTGGTGGTCTCTGTTTTCCTAACTTCATGAAAGATTTCATGCTTTTCAACGTTGAGCTTCTGCAAACAAGAGTCTTTGTCGTGTACCAAGGTTCTCCTAAGTTATTTTAGGTATACTGTTTAAAAGCTATTGCTTAAAGGAGCTTTTGCTCGTTAAAAAACCTTGCAATAACTACGTCCGTATAATCCTGACAAACCAAATTGAATTTCCACCGTTTTAAAAAAAGAAAAAAAATAAGAAAATGCTTTTTGTTCTCGTCAAAAGATGGAAAATCTCATTTACCATAACGGTATTTTATTTCGCGTACAACAATTAATGTATATTCGTGAACATTTCGTGTATATTAATAAATTTCGATAATTTGTTTCATCAAAGAAATAATAAAAATAAAAATAAAAATAAAACAAAAAAACGATGTTAAAAGTTTAAATGTTAATTAAAACGAAGGACAAATTGAAACGAATTACAAATAAAATGCAACGGATTGCAATTTTTAATTCAAATATTATATCATCGAACGGGAAGGAAAACTTTTATTCCAATTTCTGTCATTTTAATTCGATATAAATCGATCCATCCCTTGGAAAAAAGTAAAATTATCCTCATTAATCAATATCTGATTAAAATCCTAGGAGAAATTTATTACACGTTTCATCTATCTAATCAATTTGACATTTCTCTTGCTCGTAAATTTCATCGAAATGCAATTGGATTCGTCTTTCCTTCGTAAACATTTATACTGTTTCCTATTTCGTTCGTAAAATAATCATTTAAACGTGCATCATATACATGTAAATGGGTTTGATAAGTTTTTTAACCTAACGCATATAAAATAAAAATATTTTTTTTTCCCGATCGAACACTCGCTCACTTTTATTAACAAAATAAATACAAGTTTTTTTCGTCGAAGCTCAAAATAAAGTTTTCCGTCGTAAAGCTTCACTAAATTGACGAATGGTATAAAAAATTATGATATTTTATGATCGCGAACGAAATCATTAATGAATTTCAATTAAACCGACTACTCTCGTTAATGAATAAAAAAAAAAAAAAAATAAAAGTAAAAATATTTAGCCCTTTTAAGTTCTATGAACGCATATATACGTTTGGTAAAAGTTGCAAGCGTGGACTATCGACGCATATATGTGTTTGCTAATATTCATGAAAAATAATGTAATGCTGATTTATTTATCGTTTGTTGTTATGAATCATGTCATATGAAAATTATATTTTATAAGAAATAATGACTGTAATTATTAAATATAATTTATCATTTGATTTGGTAAATAATAAACTAACTAATAATAGAAAATATTTCAGCTAAAGGTACTCAGTACTCGAAGGATTAATACGTTACGTCAGTATAAATAACTGAATGAAAATAAAAAAAATATAATTAAATTGGGGGCTCGGGGTATTATTAATTATTAATTAATTAAGATCAATTTATTGACCCTTTTTTTTAGATCGTAACTTCTCCGTTAAATTACTAATGGATTGTTACGGGAAAAAATCGTGACGAGCATCGTTAAATTTATCGAACTACTTTGCCAATGGTGGTGCCAATCATTACAAATCCTATTAAAAAAAAAAAAAAACTTTTCGCGTTATCTAAACTAATCGAATTACATTTAACTAACATAATAAACAAATAAAAAATAAATCAAAAAAAGGGGAGAATAAGTTAAAGGAGAAAGAATTTCATGTCTCGGATTACATTTAACGAAATAAAAAACAAATGGAAAATAAATAAAAAGAAAAAAGAAGGGGAATAAATTAACAGGAAAAAGAGTTTAATGTTCTGAGATTTCTCCCACAATTACGTTAACTAATTTTATCAGTTTAGATAACGGGAAAGATGGTAGTACACGTTATTCGTTTTTACGAGCCATTTATTCTTCTCTTAAATGGCAACTGTCTTAATTAAGAAAACGTGACAATGAAAATATATACTCTTACCTGTCGTTAACGTACAAAAGGAATAATTTTGAATTTTGTTTTATATATTTATCACTTTCACGTATACATCTGAATATATTTTGTACCAATTCGTAGAATAGTAAATGAAGAATAAACAATGAAATTATGTATCGCAATTAATTATCATTCTGTAATTTGATTATTATTTTCTGTGATTGTGTGTATGTGTAAATAAATTTATATCATTTCGAATAAACGAATCATTAATTGACAAATTAACAACGAACGAACACACATTTTGTTTTTCAATGGTATTGTTACATTTATTCCGATATTTGCAAGCTTAATAATCGCTATTAAAAAAAAAATCTTATAAAAAAAAATATGTGAACCGTTTATATCGAAAATGACCTAAGTCCATTTGTCAGTTATTTGTCATTAACAATAGTAACATGTAACATCTGGAGTTATCTGTCGTAGAAAAAACATTTTGCGGGATAAATAAGACTGGATTTAGGTCGCTTTCAAAATAAACGTCTCGCGTATACGACTTATAGGATAAAAATGAAATTAATTATAAATAGAAAATGAAATGTAAAAATCTGTATGTAAATTTTAAATCGTGCGAGACTGTTGACGATTAAATTAATTAAAATATTAATTAAATAAATAATAAAAAAAAACACATGTGTGAATTTTAATAAGTAATTAATTTAAATAATGAATAAAATATTATTCTTATATATAATAAATAATTCTATCTTCGAATTGTGTGAGACTGACGTGAAAGGTTTCATTTAAATGGAAATAATCGAATTTCAACACGCATATATACTTGCTACATTGTATACGTATATGTATATACGTATGATTAAAAATTTCAACGATCGAACGTGAATACAATGAACGTTTCGTATCAATGCACACAAATTGTAACTTTGGTTGTTCGGTGTTAACGATAAGAGACCTTACATCTATCCTTTTACGTAGAACATGTCGATGTCTTTTCCTATAGTCATTTATCATCCTGTCGCACTACATTTTACAACAGGATTTTCATTCGCGCTTTAACGCTTTCTAGGAAACTCCTATTTCACTATCATTTCTTTTTTTTTCCTTTTTCTTTCCCTTTTACTTAAATCAACACGTTGTAACAAAGTTAATTAATTAAATATAACAAAGAATAAATCAAATTTATAAGAAAAGATTTGTCGAATTGTTGATAATTAGGCCATCGTTTATTTTACAATTGTATTAATCTAATTTTTTTTTTATAAATAATAACGAGAAATAAAAAAGGAGTAGTATCTTCTATTTTGAATGTTAATTATATTAATGTATATTGTTAAACTAAACATAAGTTAACATTAACTGAATTTAAGTTATTTTCCTTAAATGTTTTTTAAATAAAAATTAAATATTTTTAACTACTTACACCACTCTCAAAATAAATAGTTCAATTTTTGAACAGAACAAATTTTCAAACACCATAACGACAATGATAATAACTGGTTAAAGAATGAAACAAATGTTTACTTTCAATTTAAAACAAGAAAAGTACACCTAGTCCTCAATTTATATACAGTAAATTCGTTTCCAAAAAATATCGTACAAATTGAAATCACAAATAAAATGCAATTCCGAATGTCGTTTAAATTGAAAACTAAGAATAATAATATACGAATATAATATAATATTTGAATATAAATAAAGAATAGAAACGTATTTTATAAAATAATTTGAAAGAATATTTTTAAATTTGTTTCACACGAATAAATAGATATATATATATATATATATATATATATATTTCGTGACACTATTTACATACTTTTTACGATCCGGTGATTTTTCTCCAGTTGACATAGAACATCCTCTATGTAAAAAACCCTTTTTATTGAATTTCTCTGGTGTATGCCAAGAACCTCTTCTTTTGCTATTAGCACTTCCGCTACTGTTTGCTTGTTCGAGACTTCTTTCAAGATTGGCTATGTTTTGTTCAATATCGATCAACATTTGTTGCTCATCTTCCATCACGTCTGATATCGCATAAGAGCTGCTACTTCCGTCGGGTGGATTATATCGTATTTCGAAGCAAACTATGACCTGTGTACATAAATGTCAAAAAACGAATACATTATTACGAATAAAATTCAAATAAATTGTCCACCTTCTTCTTGTGAATTCTAACTATAAAATAATATATATCACTAGATTTTATTTCTTTTTTTTTTTATTTTCAAAAAGGATAAAAAAAAAAACACAAAGAAAAAATGTGTCAGTGTATATCGTAGCACTCAGAAAAATTTGTCAATACCAATTTTCGTTTGATAACGTTACATGTCAGATAGTTCACCTTGCGTGTACTAGTAACGAGTAATCGATATACGTCAACAAATCGATTCCATTCGTTACTGAACAAAAAAATCAAATACGAGTACTGACAGAATACGAAGTAAATAGTAGTTTTTGTATGCTGTTAAAATATACCGAGTTTAAAAATAGATTTAACAATAGTACGTAAATGTAATCTATACGCGTAAATCTACGTATGAATATATTGTGCTAAAATATATTATTTTTTTGATAATAAAATTTACTCATATATTTGCTGGACACACGTTAAGTAATTAAAAAAATTAATAATAGTAATAATAAAATAAATGATTATTATTACCAATCCTATTAACACTATTAATATAATTATTATTATTATTATTATTAATATAATAATGGTAATCTTTCTACATTGCTAGTCGCGAAAAAATAATTGTAATGATAATAAAAACACATGAATTCACTCTGCGATAATAAAATGTCAACAATGTTAATTACAAAACTGCGAAAGTGCAACTAACCGATTGTTCGATGCAAGCTTGCACCTAGTATGAAAGGTCTTTCACATGAACAAAGAAAGATAGATGTTATATACTTGAATGAAAAATTTAAGTCTTTGAAGAATACTAATGATGTAATGATAAGGTAAAATATATCATCCGTGCACTTCCATTCGTTTCTTTTGCCAAAGTACCTCTCGTAAATATTCGCAAGAAAAAAGAAAAAAAAAAAGGAACGGAAGATAAGGATTGAATTTAGTCCCATATAAAAATAAAGAAGCGAGAAAAAGTATAGCTACGTGGTTGTAAATTTTAAATAAAGTTTGTCTTACTGTATAGCTTCTTGTGTTGAAAAGATAGCGAAGGAAACTGTACACCAACGGAATAAAATACAAATTTTATACAAGTACTTCCCTTTTATGGAAGATCGAAAACTAATAGCTTTTACAACGTCAAAAGAAATATGAGTATATATTATATACATTTTATATAATTATATAATAATAATTCTATTAATAAATTATATATATATATTTAGATGTTGTATATACCTATGTGAACGTTATAAAAAAGTTATTTAGCCAACAAACGAGATCACTTTTAATTGGACCAATTACAGTTAATAAACTTACATAAAAACTTACTGCCATTGAAGATTAACTAACAGCAGAGTAATTTCAAGTTTGTTTTTTTCTATAATTTTATATATATATATATTGCAAGACACTTGTAGAAAAAATAAAAAGAATAAAAAAAATTAATAAAAAGAACATTAAAAATGAAGATCCTTACAGGTAGAGGTTTATTATTGAGGTCAACCAGAGAATCCTCAATAGTTATGTGACCTTCTCGTACAACCGTCTGCAGGATTAGACCATATTTTGCGAAGATTTTCTCCATTCTAAGAACCCCACGAGATACCACGGATAATTCCAGTGTTTCTGTTTCCTCCACCGGTCGTCCCAAATTCCACGTGAAACTCTGAAATCAAATGATCAATAATGGATTAGTATAATCCAAATATCAATACTAATTTGATACTAATACTAAAATCTGATCGGTATTTTTTTTCTCATTTTATATCATTAAAAATAAAAGAAAACCAATTTTGTACAGATCATTTATTAGGAAAAATTTTTTATTCTACAACAAGTGAATTACACGCACACTTTATTATTTGCCAATGGAATTACTTTTTCCTTCTTGATACGATATATTATATATATAGCCTATAAAACAAAACAGAAAAAAAAAAGAAAAAGGGTGGAAAAAGAAGAAGTAATATAGCAATGACTTTATTTCTCCACCTTGGTGCGACGCAATCGAATAGGAAAAAAAAGAAAAAAAAAATAAGAGAGAGAGAGGGAGAGAGAGTGAGAAAGAGATAGATAAATAATTTCAAAATCGGTTACGCAATTATGCCGGAGGTTAATGAGGAATAAAATATTTATGAGAAATAAATTCTGAACGGAACGTTTTTATTTCTCGATAAATTGCGTGAGCGGAATAATTTTCTAAAAATAATAAAGTCAAAAGGATAAAACGAATGGTGGACTTATTCTTATCGCAAAATTTTTTTATTCTCCACGAAAATCTCCCTTCTAATTAGGTAGACAAATTTTCTCATAAATTAGTAAACTAAAGAATAAACGTTACGTGCTAACGACTCACCGAATTTTTTTTTTCTAAAATCAACTTTCGTGATAATTAAATCGTAAAAAAAACTTTGATTATTCTTGTTATAATATATGGATCGTTTATTTTGAAAGTAGTGTACAAATTACATTTCCATATTCGAATATCTTATGTTAAGTTTAACAATATATTCAAATATAATTAACGAAATAAAAGATACTACATCCTATTTTATTCTTTTTTGTTATTACTTATAAATAAAGTTGGATTAGAGTACAAAATATATTTTAAGTGTAAGAAATGTTCTTATTAAAAATCCTCACGGTATTATTGTTAAATGTTATATTTCTTTTCTTACGGATAACAAAAAAAAAAACTTTCCGTGCTCGAACGTTTAAAACCCGAAATAACATTTCTTCGTTTATTTTTAAACTTTTTTTTAAGTAGAAAGAATAAGACAAAAAATATAAAAGATACAAAACCACGTTCTTTACTTCTCGCAAATAATTTCAACAATTTTCTCGTTAAATACTTTTCTATATCCATCAATGAGAATTTATCTCTAATACTATCGATTTGTAAGCTATCGATATTGAATTTACATACGAGAATGCTTCGAATCAATGAAAATCATGATTTACGATTCGAATATATAATATAATATTGTTTATGTAGACATATATACGCGCGCACGACACATCAAAGATAAAATATTTTTCTACGATATTTTCTACGGTTACGATAAATCAAGAAACTTTATCATTCCATTCGCTTATATACTGATCATAATTTCACGTTTTATTATCTTCATATTTCTTAGTTTTTCAAAAAAAAAAAAAAAAAAGAAATAGATTTTGTCTTAAGATTATACAGATAGAGAATTTTACAAAAATTATCTAGAATTTTGTTCTCTTATATGAAATCAAATAATTAATCTATCGCAAAACTTTTAACGAAATAACTTTGTTACAATTAAACAAAACCTTAACGATATAACTTTGTTATAAATTGTACAAAAGTTCGTTACACTAATTACAAAACAAGAAATTAAATTGAAATATAAATCAAATTTATTTTGATTAGTTATCTCAACGAAATATAGTTCATTAGTTATATGAATTATTTATAAAAAAAAAAAAAAATATCTTACCTGATTGACCGTGATGATATCTCCATTGTCTTCGAGATTTTTCGAACAATTTGATACCCCTAATAACAGATTAGACAAAATATTATTTATTAAATGTTCGAATTTTTGTCGAAATGAATAATAATATGATTATGATAGACGATACAATTGCAATTTCACGAAAGAAGAAAAAATTTAATGAAATGTTCTAATAAAAGCGAACGAGATCTTTCTTTTAAGTCATTACTACGTTGCATGTGTATATGTATTTAGAAATTCACAGTCTAACACACATAAATCCTCGAAGTAAGTAATTACGTATCCTATAATTTGGTCACGTGTCGCATGTAGATAATATCGAAGCATTCAATTTTCTCTGAATATAATACTTCAAAAGACGAATACTTTTTTTTCTTTTCAATGTGATACTATGCGTACTTTTATAAAAACGTAAATATATTTTATTAAGAAAAATTATTAAAAAATAAAATAATAAACGATACAAATTATTTCAAGCTTTACATGTCGAATATCAAATAGTATCAATTTATACAAAGAAATATTTCATCGAAGACGATTCATTTTTTCCATCGATTTGCTAAAAAAAAAACGAAACATAAGCGTACAATTATAATTTTTAATGCAAACAATAAAGACGAAGAAAAACTCCAAATAAATACGTTTTTTATAAGTATAAAAAAACAAGTGATTATGACGACGTATAAATATGTTTTTCCATCGTTGCAATAATAATCCATTCAAACTGGATTTATAAGAAAACGATTTGTAAGCCGATCGTATTATTTTCTCGTTATTCGCTCTATATATAATACTTAAATAAATCGAACAAATTTATTCTTTCGTCATTTATATTAACTCGACTCTAATTTGTATTCCATAAATTTGAGTAAATCGCGTGTATTGTCATTCACACGCCTGCTTTTTTTTTTATCTTCTTCTCGATCATTCGAAAGGAATAAAATTCAAAAGGAAAAAACACATAATATTATTATATAAAAAGCAAGAAGACAAATTCGCAAAGGTCTTTTCTCGTACGAAAAATAAAATGATCTATGATACGTGTAAGTGAAGAATATACGTGTTACATTATAAATATATAAAATAATAATTCGTTTAGATGAACGATCGTATAATGAGAAAGAGAGAGAGAGAGAAAAAAGGGACGAGAAATGTTTTCCAGCTCTTTATAAAATATTCATGAGAAAACGGAATATTGAAAATGCTTTGTTGGGTTCACATTAAATATCATGTAAATAGACCTCATTTCTCTTACTTAACCCCCTTTCATTATCGATTTTTTTTTTTTTTATCATATTTACATATTATAATAAAAATCTAAAAAGAACGATTGACAATTCTAATTATCTTTGAATGTATCTAGTATTAATAGAATCAATTAACAAAATAACACATGTGGATTTCTCATAGGTAGAAATTATTTAACAAACCATGCATATAATAGTTTTATGCCTATATATCATACGTATAACTCTAAGAAAAGAATTGCTTTTTTTTCCCCCGTAGACCTGAGAATCGCGTCAGAAATGACCTCATGAATAAAGCAAGTGCATTTAGGTAAGAAAGAGAGATAAAAAAAGTACATTGCATGCAGAAAGTAAACGTACGATAAGCACACCTTTGTAACAAACTCCGATACATATAACTAAAAGTAATATATATTTATATACTTTTATGTATATTCAGTATGTGTTCATGTATCTTTTAGTATTACTTTTACGTTAGTTTTCATTACGATACTGCTTTCTCTTTTTCTCTTTCTATCTATAGACGCAATTATTAACACAAATTGTACTACGAATGTATATTCAAAACGCTTATGTTTTTTTTATCCATTCGTACATGCGTGATAGGTACACCAATATTTTATGATCTAATATTAATAATAGCACACTATTTTTTTACTTTCTATTCATTTAAAATGTAACTAGAGAAATTAGAATACGAAAACAACGTACACATTTGAAAATACAAATATTTTATATATAATATATATATATACACGTTTGTTTAATAATTTTTAAAGTATAAATACTTTGCTGCCTTTGCCGTTGTGAAAAATGTAACCGTAAAAATAAAAGAAAAAAAGTAATAAATTATTTGATATGACTTTTTCATTATTATTCCGTCAAATAACGGCACATCTCTACGATAATATGAATTCATTTTGATACAATAATTAATTACAAGCGTACGTCATCTTTGAATATTTTTAACATAACGGGAAAGGAAAAAATATTTCTTCCTTTACGAATCGCGATGTGATTCTTTTTGTTAAAAGATTAGTAAAAAATGTAATATAATCGAGAATTGTTTCATATATCAATGGGAAAAAAAGCTGACTTAAAAACCTCAACGTTATTGATAAACGGAGAAGGAAAACTAAGGCTAAGGATTAAATTAATCTGTAAGCTTTAGCATTTAAAAGAGTATTACCGCAAATAAATACTTCAACTTTCGAGCATTCTATTTAGACATAATTAACGTCCAAGATTTAGACGTAATTAAATGTCCAAGAAAATACGTAATATTATTTCCATCCTACAAAATTCGCTAGAATTTTAATCGCAATTAAACACAATACGAATATCTAATTTCACCAACTTTACTTATTTATTACAAAACAAAACATGAAATATTCATTAAATTAATTATTATACATATACATTATTGATAAGTAAAAAATTATTCTAAATTCCTAATTATAAAAACAAACACACACACACAAAAAATACAAAAGTTCAAACGATTTATGTTAAATATCGTAGAAAATTTTTATACAAAACACATCGTTGAACAATTATAATACAATAATAAATTGTCATATATAGAAAAAAAATATCTATTTAAGTTGTTCGTAAAATAATATCGTTCGAAAACTTCTTCGATTTTAAATATGAACGAAATCGTCGTTTAATTTATCGTTGAAAAGGGAATATTTTATACCGTGCTCTGCCACAAGGTTACTAACTCAAGCTCCGAGTAGAAACTGACATGATTAAATGAAACGTTGCCCTCGATAGGTCACCGAATATACATAATACATAAGAATTTTAGAAGAATATGTGTGTGTGTGTGTGCATTATGATATTTTCATGCATGGTTACTGCCCTTTTTACATAGGCCAATTAGTCGATAGAAGGATAAGTTTTTCAAGTAAACCTCGAGAGCTTGAGAAATAAACGAACACTCTCCCTCTCTCTCTCTCTCTCTCTCTCTCTCTCTCTTTCTCATGTTCTTCGTTTGAGCTGTTTACAGATGATCAATCGACTGTTAAATGTTATCAAGAAAAAAGCTAGGAAAATAAAAATAAATAAAGGACACAAATAAAGAATCGAATAAATTTATTTTCCAACGATATAAACCTTTAGAAGAATCAACTTGTACGAGCACATTCTATATAAACATTTTCTCGACGATATGAAATGAATTTTTGATTCACCCCAATATAAAAATATAATAATAATAATAATAAATGATGTATTTTTTCTCCTCTTTCGTTTTCTATTATTAATTAACTAATTATAAAGTGTATTTACATAAAATAGGGGAGAAATAATAATTAACAAAAGTTAAAATGATACAAGAATTTATATAAAAATATAGTTGTCTATTGAATAAAAAATGATATATGTCCCCCTCCCTCCCCTTTTCGCGATACCTTTTATCCGAGATAAAGATCTTATGGTGAGAATAAAGCGGAATCGATTGGAACAGATATTTTGAATACGGACATTAACATACGCGTGATTTCGATTATCGAGTCCTTTGATAAATTAATCATTCGTACCGAGTGAATTTATATCGAATTAATTGAATACAAGGAGAATGGGGAGGGGGAAATTATAATAAATGAAATGTTAAACCGATAGGTGACGATATTATGCGTAAATATAATGATCGATCGTGAAAATGAACGAAGCGTGTACTAAATATAAATATACATAAGTACATATATGTGTATATATATATATTATATATGTGCATGATATAGAAGTAGGAAAATACCATCATTATTGCAAAATAATGTATTAACGCGTATACGTGGTATTCGTTTGCATATGTATACATTTTAATTAGTGCTTTTAAACGTGAATCCTATTTGAACTAGACAAAAAGTCATTATTTCCATGAATGATAGTGTACTTTTTTTTCGCGGTTTACCACGTAGAATAAATTTAGTATGAGGGAAATCGAACCATCATTATTCTACGACTTACGATAAATTCGTATAACGATCTTTACGACATATAAATAAAAAGAAAAAGGTAGATAATTACGTATATAGTAAAAAAAAAAAACAAAGAAAAAGAGAGAAAAAAGACACGGAAAGAAAATAAAGTATTTGTTTTTGATTAATAACGAATCATCGCAAATAACCGGGGTTATCATTAATATCTGTCACATACAATAAGTTTTATTCTGTCTAATTATTATCCATAATTGTATTATTATTTAAATTCGAATCAACAAACACGTGATAATGACGTAAGAAGCATTATATAAGTTACGATATAAGGTACTTATTAAATGATGAGTACGATCTCGTAATTATCGACAGTTTATTTAAACTACATATAAGTGTTTACTCGTCGATTTATTTGGTCAATAATTTAAACTACGTTAATGCTACTATTTAATTAAAAAAAAATAAAAAAAAAATAAAAAAACAACGCAAAGCAATATTTAAACAGAAATCTGACATAAATACGAGAAAAATATAACTAAAGGGTTTAGTGAAAATCGAGTATAGAAATCAGATAATAGGATAAAAATGCATTGCCGTTTTATTTTGATTGTTTTACCTCGAAAGTCAATCTTCACGAATTTTTCTCCCTTACACTTGAGACCCTGAAAATTTTTCACAACTACGACGAGAGCCATTCTCTTCCTTTCTTCCAATTTTCTTTCTTAATTCGATTATTATCGGAGGTTTTAATCCCTCTTAACCGTGATACTTGTATCAATGAGGTGGCGACTACCCACTGAGTCAAACGTTCCCGCCGTTTCTCTTTCATTCATGCTACTTTTCCTTCAGAACGAACGATTATCGATAGAAGGAAAAAAAAAAGAAATAGAAAAGAAAAGAAAAGAAAAGAAAAGGAAAGAAAAGAAAAGTAAAAATAGAATCTTTCTAAAGGAAATAGATTTGAAAATTTTCTATCTCTTCAAAAATAATTTATTATAGAATAAAATTCATATAAATGAGACAAAAATAAATGAACATTTGTTATTAGAAAAAATGATTTCAACTAGGACACAAATAAAAACAAGAAAAGAAAAGAATTTAATTAGATGGACACCCCTGTAAGGCGGGGATGGGGATTTGAATAAATTGACAAAGCACTTTTAAAATAACTAAATTAATGTTATATGATTATATGAATAAAAACGTTTAAAGGTTTTCTCGTCGATAACGTGACGAACGGTGCCTTATGGTGTCTGGCCTCGAACTACCTCGAGATCGTACTCTCAAGCAACCAACCACCCTAAAAAGCAACCTCTGAACCAAGCGGAACATTTCGCGCAGACGCGACTCGTATTCGTTCTACATTCCAAATACGCGTAACGTATCATGAAGGTACTTATTTATCAACGTGTACGCACCTTTGCCAACAATCATAGCATTAATTAGCGTAATGCCATGATACAACAAAAAATCTTACTGCAATAGGGAGATTAAAAAAAAAGAAAACAAATAAACCAACAAAACTATAAACAATTAAGGACTTTAAAATACATTTGTCATTTTTTAACGTTTTATCGTTAAGTTATTGAAATAATTTTTTAATAATTTTATATCATTCATTTACTAATCAATATATATATATATATATATATATATATATTGTTATTTAATTTTTAATTGTAAGTATATATAATATTGTTAAAATGATTTATATATGATTAGTTAATTTTTATAATACATTGTGTGTCTAATTCAATCGAATTTTTCAAAAGTTTTTATGAAAATGAATGATATCACGAGTCGAGAACGAAAAGCATTGAAAAATGATCTCTGTAAAAAAAAATTACACAGAATGTCTTAAATTGAATTAACGTTGATTCCGACGAATAACATCTACGTTTTTTAATCTTTATCCATAGATAGAAAAATATGAAAGAGAGAGTTTATTCAAACGTACTAATTATAAATTGCGTGTGGGGTTTTTGATAAATGATGAAAGGCTCTTTAATTGGATGAACGTTAGCGCAAAACAATAAAATATAGTCAGAAATACAGAATTTTGTTTAATTATAAAGCCTCATTGGTATTATTTCAATGTTTCTAGAAAGGTTCTTACTCGTTTTCCTTCTGATTTGCTTAATTACCTGGATTCCTATGTACAAAGAGAATATTTGATATGTTGGTTGAACAAACGCGTAGGAGAACACGAGGAACTCATGTTAAAAATCATTCCGCATATCGAACATATGTATTTAAATCTAATTCTATACGTACAACGTCTAATTTTAATCGAATTGTTATATTATACAAAAAAATATTTATATAAAAAAGAACAAAAAAAAAAAGTCGAGATTTCAGTAAAATATTTTGCAAAGATAAAAAAACTTTTCAAGGTAGACTAAGCTCGCACTAAGAAAAGAAAAAGAAAAAATAATATTTGCTTTATCAGTATCGCGTGACCTGTATCATTTGTAAGAGTTGGGTTCGCACGAAAAATCTTACTTCCTTCACAATTCCTTTAAATCTAACCATCTTATAAGATTCTGATGTGTGTGTGTGTGTGTGTATATATCAAATTTCATTATTATTATTATTAACTAGATATATTATACTGACTTATGTGTTTTATAGCGAATAAATAAAATTGATTATTCTCATCCGCATGATTTATTATTTTTGTTTTCTAATATTTCTTTCCTACGTGCACGAATTAATAAAGAAAACAAATGATTCGATATAAGATATTCGATAAAAAGAAATAAAAAAGAAAACCCTTTTCTTTTCTTTTTTATAAATCGTAAGAAATAAGTGTTAGAATTTTCTGATCCTTTTTTTTGGTTTTAATTTTATTAGAAATATCTTCCTAACATTTTCCGAATAAATTGCTTCATAAAGTGGTTAGAAAGTGGTTTATTTGCGGTAGAACGAACGGAGAATAGGTCAAACGTTATGAGTAGACTGATGGAATTAAACGATTAACCCTTTACTTCATCCTCCCGATGTGTTAATACATTGTTAAATGTTAACCAAAAAAAAAAAAGAAAGAAAAAGAAAAAAGGTAAAAGAAAAAGAAGAAAAAATGTACAAGCAATAAACGTCTAATTATAGGTAAGAGCAAGTGGCTATGCAATTATGCAGTTATCGTATCTCTAATCTTTTTCTCGGTTCACGTTTAGCTCGAAAATTGCATCGAACTCGATAATCAACCGATAGTCAAGTTCAATTTCCAAAAGCAATCTAGATAAAAAGGATAAGTAAATAAAAGAATCTAACGCAGTAACTTTCTCACACATATTTAAACACTTTCTAATGACACAAATGGGGATCTTAAGAAAACAGAGATCTAAAGTTTACAAATCATATTTAAATGTTAAAATCGTTTATTTATACCTATAGTCAATATCCAAACTTAGATAGTGAGATCCTTTGCTAAGTAACTTAATTAAAAGTAGAATTAAGAAAGTTTCTGTCGAAAAAAAGAGAGAGAAAAAAAGAAAGAAAGATAGAAAATAAGCAAATAAATGAAAAATCCTAGAGTTTATATATAAAATCATATAAAATTTTTTAAAATACGTATATATATATATATATATATATCATATCATATCATAGTAAGTATAATCCTTGCCTTTTGCAAGGACGTATAAAAATAATTATGCAAATACACGCATACATAGATACATATATACGTAAATAAATAAGTAAACGTATTATATACATCCTATTCGTATTATAGCAACAAAAAATTAGTACGAAAAGAAAGAAAGAGCATCCAGGGATTTTTCTGATCGTAGAGTAAATCTGTGATAGGGTAGCGTGAATCGGGGTCAATCTCGATTCTCTCCCAGATGGAATTTTAATAGTACCTAAGGAAAAGTACCTACTACGTATACGTATTACATATATACGAAGTGAAGTTTAGACACGAAGGTCAGCGAAGCGAGTAGAGAGCTCTGGTAAGCTTCTTTGGAAAGACAAAGTGGTGGTCCGTGTTCTTGGGGGTGTGCGGGGGTGGATCAATAATGGAATGGGGTTTGGCTGGGATTTCTCAGCGCCATCCTACCATACGATTTGGAACTAACAACTGTTGCTTCACACACTCTTCGAACAATTTATTTTTATTTTATTTGATTTTTTTTTATAATATATGCATATTATTTCTCTAAGAGCTGACTATATTTATGAAAATTCGATCATTTTCTTCCTAATCGTATTATTTGTCGTAACATCAAACCCTTGTACCCCCACCCCCCACCCCACCTCACCGTTTTTATTTCTATCACGATTTCTTTTTCACCCTTTTTCTATTTTTCTCTCTCTATCTCTCTCTCTCTCTTTTTAGTTTCACGTTTTATTTCAATAAATCCTACAAAATACGTTTCATTTCTTTATGATCGTACTACCTACCTCTCTACTACCGTGATATAAAACGCTTAAGTAAAGACTTTTACAAAATACCGATTCTGAAAGTGATAGGTTTTCTTCCAAACAAAAATGTGAAGAAAAAATATGAAGTCTATTTATTTCTCTCTCTCTCTCTCTCTCTCTCTCTCTCTCTGTCTCTTCGTTTTAATTTTATTTATAAAACGTCATAGATATATATATATTTTTTTTTATATATAAAAGCAAAACTCGAGAAAATACGGTTTCAAGCTTGATCGCGAACAATTCTCATAGCATGATTGACTTTTTCCGACGGTTAAATCTCCAGTTTCTTTTTTTATCCTTTTTCTCTCTCTCTCTCTCTCTTTCTCTCTCTCTCTCTATCTCTCTTTCTTCCTTTCTTGTTATTTAAAGAGTATGATATAACTAAATTGCGGATTTATATGCAGCGAAAATGTTTACCTTATCATCGTCTATTTTTCTTTTTTTCTTCTCCTCTTTTTCTTGACACCATCATCAATTTTGATCAAAAATCTAAATTTTCCAAACATTAAAATATTATTATTAAAAATAAAATTATTCATAAAAATTATACGATTAAAGTCGCGTTTGTAACTCTAGAAATGATATTTATTATAATATAGATTAAATATAAGTATTGAAAAAAAAATAAATAAAATAAAATTCCAAATAAAATACTTTATCTGTAATAATTAATTTGGAACTAATTTTGATGAACAATGCTTCAGTAATATGTTTGGTTTCTGCGAAGACAAAAAAAAGAGAGATTAACTTTTGAAATCATCTAACGATAAATTAGAAAACTATTTCAATGTATATTTTCTTAAGAAAATATTTTTTAGATAATTTTAATTTACTAAGACAAAATCCCAATTGTGCAAAGTGTTAATTTTATTATACTTAAAACAAAGTATTAAATTCATCAAAGGCTTTCCTCATTCGAGATAGAATCGAGATAGAAATGAATCTTTCAAATGGTTTCAAATCATGATACATAATAAATATTATAGAAGAGTCACAAAATAAATTTGCAACGCAAGTATAATAAAATAGAAAAGATGATTCATGTGATGATTCTGTATGAGCACTTTTATTCCTCGGTGGAATCATACACAGTACCTTTCTCGGATTCTACCTGTTTAAAATTAAAGTTTTCACATTCACTCAGAAAAGTATACTAACTGCTTGCCTATTATCTATATTTAAAAAGAGCAAAAATGCAGTTGCAGTTGCAGTTGCAGTTGCATTTGCAGTTGCAGTTGCATTTGCAGTTGCATTTGCAGTTGCAGTTGCAGTTGCAGTTGCAGTTCCAGTTGAAGTTGCATATATCGAAACTTAATTATTTACATATACCGGACTCAATCATATACATCGAACACTTATTTTAAAAAATAATTACCAAGGATTATTTTAAAATACTGAAAAAATAAATAGTCCTTGTTAAAGTTTAGTAAGAATAATTATTTCTTCTTATTCCATTAACGTTCTCGAGTCCGAACGATAATTATAACGATAGTATGATACATAATGTGATAGCGGAAAAGTTTTGAAAAAGTGTAATACGTTCTCCGTCGGTGACCGTAAAGGCGAGTTAATAATGATACCTTTTAACGTGAAAATCAATGCATCGTGCAACGATACGTAAGTGTAATACCTGTATATATCTCTGCGTGCTTATATTACGCGTTTTTTGGTTCTTTTATATCACACTTTTTTTTCTACCTTATTAAACATCTCAGCAAACAATAGGATCATTTAAGTTCTTACTTAATCTCCTACCTTATAATATATTACGTATCTCGGTAAATAATATTATAAGATAAGAGTTATATTATTTAACACGTTTCCTGCCACGTGTGCCATTTTTATTTGGCAAGTAACGTATTAACGAATTATTCACCTTCATTATCCTCTACCCAAAATATTCTTTATTCAACTTGAAATTAAAATGATACAAACGTAATATATTACTTCTATATATATAATGTATGCATGTATCACCATAAAAAATATAACGCATAGGAAAGATTTAATATTTAGATATGTACATACATAAAATTTCCCTATACAGTTTAAAACTGTATTTATTATAGTATATTTATCCATTCTTCGAAAATCCTTTTCTATTATTTTCTTCTTTTTCTTTTCCATTACTTTAGCATTAGTAAGTGCATCCATATTTTGGAAGGTTCACGTACTACATTATTGATCTTCTTTTAATTAAGAAAGTATGAAAATAATAAGAAAGTCCTTTTTAGCTATTTAAAAAGGAAGATTATCTCGTTAGGAAAAATGTTGTTTTTCCTATTAGCCCATCTTTTTCTTAAAACTTAAGAAAAAGTACACCACTCACATGGTCACATACCTTTTCATATCATACAAACCTATATCACAGTATTTGATAAAGTTGAAAAAGAAAAAAAAGAAAATGATTATAGAAAAATATTCGAACGATATAGAGAAATTGTAAATAAACAAATTTTTTTTTTGTCGATTATTTTTCTTAAATACGAGTCTCCCTTATAATATTTCCCATCATTGGAAGCATTTTTATCTTATCCGTGATGTAATTCACATAAACTCGAACAAACTCCAAGTGCGTGTAAAGGAAATAAAATATGCCGAAGTAGAAGCAGAATAGTACTATATTATGAATGATGTACAGTCTAAAAAAAAAAAGAAAAAAACAAAATTAGAAAAAATAGGGCCGCATTTGTCAATGAATCATTTGGAATCGTAACTTTTGTAAAAAAACAAAACAAAAGAAAACAACAAAAATTTCTACGAATTCAAATTCGATAAGGGCTCTTCGATATATAGGGCCTAAAAGTTTAAATTGAGAAAAAACGGGGAGAATAAAAGATAATATAAAAATACTATAATAAAAATTCTGTAGCATTTAAGATACTTACATCTTTAGTTGCATCCGTGCTCTCGGTACAGTAGAGAGATCATCCTTCAAGCAATATTGTCTAGCTCCCAATATACTGGTCTTCATGAATTCTATCTGGTTGACTTTGGATCCATCAATTTGGAAAAGTTCTTTATCCTTCGAATTCATCTCACCCGAAAGTATTAGTAAATTCGTATTGTGAAAGTACCATTCTCGCGTAGTAAAATATTCCAATAAATTAAGGCCATTCGCAATCTTTTTTTGAAGACGTACCATACTGGAACAAAAATAAATGATCCGGAATAAATAATCCAGACTTCTTCGTCAGTACTTCATACGCAAACTTCGTGTATTTATAATTTATACTTACAATCTTTGTTGCAAAAATATTAACAGCAAGAAATCGATAAAGTAAGCCGGTATGATATGAAAGAAGAAATGCATAATATCGTGAACCCATTTGCTTTTCCGTAGGTTGCCGTCCGGATACCAAAGCATTCCATCAAATGGATACTTGTTAATAATATATCTACCATTTTCTATAAGTTTACCCCAGGACATTCGTTCAATGGAGTTTTGCGTAACGTTATAAACCGGAATGTTTTTCGATCTGCGATTAAAAATAATCACGATGTTATTATTTACTTAATATTATATTAAACATCAATGAAATTGTGTGTGTGTGTGTTCTTAACAATTAATTAACAATTAATTAACAATTAATTAAAATAAAAAGAAATTATTTAATAATTAAATGTTTAACTTACTTGTTCCTATTTGAAGCTTCCTTATAAGCGATCGTAATCAATGCATTAATAGCAAAATCAACGGGCATAACTTCGGCACAATAATCAGGATCGCAATGCATCGTTCTCAATACACCTTTTCCGGAAGCAATCATCATACCTATTGGTCCGTTTAAATTATCCACCCAACCTGGCAAAGGTTCTTTAACAGCCGGTACAACTGTAATAACCAGTGTTATTAACTCTTCGATTTAATATCTAATAAGTACGTTTACTTCGCCTCTTTTTTTATCTTCTTCTTCTTCTTCTTCTATTTATTTAACACTAGATTTTGAAAACACATCTATTTGACATGAACAATGAAAATAATTCAAAACCCAATGGATAGAAAATATTCTGTAATCGTAAAATTATCTAATTTCTTCATCGAAAAAAAGATTTTTTGTTGAAATTCATTATTAAATATTCTTTACATTAGCTTATACAATTATAGATAATATTCCATGTTATATTAAAACAAGTTAAGAAAATTGTCAAATTAAAAAGCAAAATTCGAAAACTTCTTAACTATTAATATATGTTTGCGCATATATTTTTATTTACATGTATATACCAACAAAATCTTTCAAAATTTATCGCGTATCTAGTCGTATAACAATAAATCTTCCTCAAATATACATAAAATCCTCTAAATACCAAAGGATCGGTTTATATATGACTTTCTTTATAACACATGATCGCATTGATCGAATAAACTACGTTCCTCTACTACATCATCTTTTATCAAAATTCTTGTCAGGAAAAAGAGAGAGAGAAAGCAATAGCAGAATCTTGCAAAAGTTCTCAACCCTTCGCATTAAATATTTCTTATATTTACCAATGGAAGGTCTCGTTATGACGACTGGCATGTTAGGATACTCATCGGTTACTATTTTCTCCGTCAAACGTTTTGTGTACGTATAAGTATTCGGATGCGGAGCTATCAATCTAGAATCATAAAAATAATAAAATCAAGAAATTACATAATACAATATAAATCTTATTCTATTGAACGAGTTAAATAATTTAGAAAAAAAGAAGAAAACATATGAAATAAATTAACCCTCTGCGAGATAAAATATGATCGAAACAATTTTCAAAGATACTAAAATGTCGATTATACTTTTTTTTCTAGATTAATTCTCGCATTTATCAAATGTTGAATCTCAAAGGTAATTAATCAATTAGGTGACAGATACAATATTGCTTATATTTATCAGCAATATAAAAAAAAAAAAAAAAAGAAATAAAAATAAACGGTATTGATGGATGACATGAATGAATGAAATAAATATAATAATGTCGAATTAATTATACTTAGGCGTGATAAAATCGATGATTTCCTCGTCCAACCACTGAACAAGTCTTATTACGTCTTGAGGATCGTCTGTTGAATCGTAAACTCGTTCACCTAGTTCCACCTGATCGACATGACAAAATGCCGTGCTCAAGTGTACGAAAACTTCTAACTTTTTCATATCCCTGCTCAGATCCAACATTCTCTTGGTCCCAATCTTTAATAACAAACCCATTATCGTTTAATTTCTGAGGAACTAAAAAATTGGCAAACTTTTTAACACTAAATCTACCACGCGCGGTTAAATGATTGCGTAATTTATAAAAAGAAAATAGACATTATTCATTTCTAAAGGAAAGAAAATATTTAATTCGCTATCCAATTGGCTAAAATCTCCTTCCGTTTTAAGATATATGGTTTTTTTTATAAATATTAAATTAATATGAATAGGTATATACATGAAATAAGGGTAGGTTTTTTAGTGTTAAATAAGCTTCGAATCTATGTAACTTCAATGTTACATCTTCGTATCCGAGGTATTAATATTTGATAAATTATATGTCGTAATATTTAATGAAACGGGAAAAAGGAAAGAAAATTCATTTAGATGCGATATAAAAAGAGAGAGAAAAAAAAGAAACTTATTCCAAATATCAATAGTTTTACCAAATTAAAATCGACCGCTTGTTTCAATGTTGTGTCCAATTTAACCATGGCTGCTACATGAAAGACTATTTGAGTTTCGTTAATTAACATTTCTCGTTGTTCGTCACTCAGACCAAGATTAATCAAAGAAATATCTCCAATTATAGGTATCAATTTTTTGAAAACTTCTGGCTTTTCTTTACGGATTCTTGCAAACATCTGAAAAAAAATATGTAATCCCGTTTCTTAACGATACCTTTTAAATTTATACGCAAAACTCACCGGTAATTTGAATATCTGAGTGATACGTATGTCAGGACTGATGCCTCTTTTCGATCTTATTAACATATAAATTTTGTCAAGGTCGCTGCAGCTATAAAGCAATTTCTCAATAAGAACCTTTCCCATAAAACCGGAACCACCGGTAATGAAAATAGTTTTGCCGTTATAATACGACTGTATTTCGCTTTTTTCCTCCATGATTTCTTTCTATAACAAACGAGATTGTTAGTTGAAGATTAATTCATCGGAAAATTTCAGACCGTTTGTGGATTTGCATGGAGGAAACATATAAACGAGAATTCAAATTCGTTATTAGATTATATTTTCAATGAATTTAACTGGTAATTTTTCAATCTTAAAAAAAAGAAAAAAAGAAAAGAAAACAAGCGATGTTCCAAGTAAGACGTTCCACTAGGAAGATTTAACTGTAAATAGGTGAAAGTATAGGTGAAAATAGTTGAAAGTCGACTGAAAGACTGGTTTAGTGATAAACATAGGCATAAGGTTTAATCTAATGAATGATTTATAGAATGATTTATAGAATTCTTTTATAGCTCGATCAGAAATAAATACTTGATTTGTCACTTTATTTTATACAAAAAAAAAAAAAAAAAGAAATTCAAAACAAAATTTGTCAACTTGTTTTGATCTATCCAACAAGGAATAAAAAACAATTTGTAATATTTATCTAATATTTATCATCCTCGATGACTCCGTTTGAAAATTATTTTCAATAACCGAAGCCAAATTTTCTTTTTTCTTTTTCTAAATATTATTTATTCCTCTAAAATGATAACTCTTCATTGAATTAACGAACCGTGAGCACACTAAAGATATCAAAAAAAAAAAAAAACAACTGTTATAATAAAACATTAAATCACTTACATGACGAAAGCACCTTTCTCTTAACGCGGAACTAGTTTAACAAGCAAACAAGAAGCGGTTCAACTAATCAAAAATCTATGTTAAACTTCAAATCATTTCGTTCCATCTACAATGATGAAATTATGTTGAGTCATATGAAAAAAACATTATTTTAATAGAAATTTTTTTCACTCATGGATATCCTATAGAGATTGGCCAACATCAAAAGAAATATTCGAAATTCTTAGTATAAAATTATTTATTGAAATAATTTGTTGCATCAGCACTTTGCGATATCAACGTCTTGCATTCTATAGCCAATAATAAGACAAAATATAAAATTATAAAAATAATAATGAAATAGTTTTTTTGTTTATACGGAAATTAGTGATTATCGAACGCTGTTATTTTATATTTTATTTTTTTGGTTTGTTAACGCTAAATACAATTATTGTTAAAATCGTCGTAGAGAGTAATATCAATGTCGTATATAAACAAAATCATCACCCTATAGAATTTGATCGTAAATTTCAATTTGAATGTACACGATGTCAGAGGTATCTTACACATCCCGATTACGTGTTTGTAATCTATAAACAACTATGAATGAAACCATCGATAAATTTATGGTATATATACAGAGATACTTTACGAACTGACATTTATATCCGCTTTAAACGAGAGAAGAAGGAGATAAATAACTGTAAGATGTTGTTCCGAACTCGTGTGTTATTTAAAATATGTAACGTCTGGTAAGAATGATTTTTTTTTCACCTTCGGTAGATAAAAACTTTGTTTAACATTTCTTCGTGTAAGAAATATTACAAGCCTATGAATGAACTTTTCCTCAATCCTGTATCAAATTTTTTAATAATTACGAAAGTTGAGATGATATAACGTGAATTTTGGATACATGACATCATACAAATGCGTGAATAGTTGCAATAAACTTTTTCACCTTTTATAACGACGAGTTTTTTTTTACACAGAAAAAAATCAATCGTACTTTCCACAATGCAAGTATATTAGACACTAAATACGAATAATAAAGAACCAATATGTGAAACAAATATCACACAAAAAATCGACCGCGAAAGATGTATTAACGACACAAAGTTGAAGAACTCACTGAGCTCTTACGCAGCCTTTCATTAACTTTTGTACCGTGTATACTATAAATTATCTCAAACCGGATACGTGACTGGCTATGTTCTCTCCCACCACATTAACAATGCGAAATAGTCATTATTTAAGGTTTTTAGGCGTATTTTGTTAAATGAATGTATTTAATTATTGTTACATGAATTCCTCTTTTTTTTTTGTTTACTAAATAACCTGGTATGCTAGATTTAATTGAAGATATATTATTTATAAGCGGTCTTTAGAGATGATCATAATATATGTACAATTAAAATGTAAAAAAGAAAAAGAAAAAAAACAAACTATTAGAAAATAATTCCTACTCTAATAACAAACTAAATAAATTTCTCGTTAAATATCTTCAACGTTCGATTAATTTTCAATCGATTTGTTGTTACACTCGTTTTTCTTTTTAATTTAGAAAGTTATTATTTGAAAAAAGAAAACACTCTAAGGATAATGAAAAGATTGAAATTATATTGATCAAAGATTGAAATTATATTGTAAATATTAAATAATTGAAACATTTCTTTTTTTTTTTTAACGAGAATAAGAACGTTTTTCTTCGATGTCAATTTTCTTATTAATCCCCCTATAAATTGGAAAAAAAACTCAAATTATTCTATTCGATAAATAATTATTCTAAAACCACATCGCGTAGAATTGATTAGAATTTATAACATTTCATTTATTATATTTGTCTGAAATCTATTTACAAAAAATTAAAACGTAATTTACGAAAGATCTTTATCTTTTTTAAGTTAGAGTAACGGATTCGATGTTACGTACCGAATGAAAAAACAAATTCTTTAACTCTGCTTTCGAAATATATGTCAGAATATAGTAGAAGTTGCACTTAGGTATATGCACTTTTATTTTCTCTCTTTTAACTGGAACTTCTAAAGGACTTTAAAAGTAACAACAAAAATGTGGAATTTTTTGGTATGTCCATAAATGAAATTTTGCACGAATACTACGAAAATAAAACTATCAATGCTTGCGTATAAGTCTTTTTGCTTGTTGTTTCAATAATTAAAAAGATTATTATAATATGAATAATAATTTACGTATAAAAAAAACGGAATTTAATTAAATTTTTATATAATTAAAATTCTCTACAGAAATAAAATGATGAACTTTCTCTTTCTATTTTATTTTTATTTATTTCTTATCGTCTTTCTTGTTCGTTTTCTTTCTATGATTTCTCCAGAATATATTACACTGTACTCTATAAACACTAAATCCTTAATTCGTTGTCTGCGACGCAAGCTTTATATGTTTTACTATGGACGCAAGAATTCTGAAATTAAATAAAAAAACAACATAATAATACTGATCACAAATGACCCGTGCAGTTTCATTACAAAATAATATTTTAAATTACAATACACTTCATATATTTGCGCAAATTCGTCATTTTGGTACAAAAGAAAAATAAAAATAAATAAAATATTGACGTAAGTTTATTACATCATATTTAAGCAGTGTATACTTAAACAAAGTATCCTTTATTTTACATCTTTGTATTTCTATGTTAATTAATAACTATTAACGATGAACGAGTATATTTGTTCAGTTTTCACCTAAATTAAACTCGAGTCTTAAAATATAAGTTAAATATATTTAAGAATTCTTAAACATTTTTACATCCTCTCCAATGTACAATATTTACCAAGAATAAATATGGTATTCGTTAAAAAGATTGAAAATAATATTTTAATGTCATTGTTATTTTTTATGCAGCCTTACTGACAAACAGATTACCGATAAACTTTCCGTTCACTTTATTGTTATTCCTACTACTCCTCGGTTAACTGCGCATATAAAAATGCATGATATTTTGAACTTTTTCATAGTTACATACATACAATGTCAGCATTGTACATATTTCCTACATATTTACATTCCAAATGTTCAATGAGTCAGCATTAGTTACAAATTTCACAATTTTTAATTCTTTATTTTAAATTATAATCTGCCTTGCTATAAAGCTATTGACTATTAATGATAATACTACAAGAAATTCGTAATCTATCCGAATAATATTAATTTGTATTGTGTATAAAGAAACGCTATTTGTTGAATTGCGTTAAAAAAAAAATATATGATACTATTTATAACTTCATCTAAACTTAACGTCAAAATAACAAAATATATATATATAAAAAATAGGTTGCAATTTTATCTCAAACTCCACGTCAACAGAACAGTCGCATGAGAAAACATCAGATAAAAGAAAACTGGATCTCTTGTAAGAGTGAAAAGTACGTATTGGATCTATTATCACGGTGTGAGAAAGCTACAGAGAAATCGAAAACAGAATACCGACCGTACTAAAAAGAAAAAAAAAAGAAAAATATAGGACCATTGCTAAGTGAAAGTATGAAATATTACGAAAACATTTTTCGTAATGTTGTCTCGAAAATTTCTTACGAAAAAATATGTTACGCGAGTATCGATGAATACATTGTAATAATTCACATTTTTAAAACAATTTTACATTTTTTCTTTATCCGATAAGTAAGAAAACGAAGACAAATAATCATTATTTACTTTTTTTCATAACTCCTTGCAATTTACACGCCTTGATGCATACAAAAGATTATTAAATAAGGTGAAAAAATAGAAAATGTACGTAATATAAAAAAAAAATGACACAACCTAACAGATATGTAAATGAATTATTCAGCTCCTTGACACGATTAAAAAACATATTGGTTTTTTATCTTCTTATTGTAAATTAAATATACATTCAAATCCGCGCTTTACTTCGATATATCGATGAAACACTTGTCGATGCGCATGCGCATCGAGATCGAAGTAAAGCTGGCCTTAATTAATATTTAATTTTAGGGGAAAAAAAAACAATAAAAAGTAAAATAAAATTCAAGAAATCTTGGAATTTGCTTTCCGCCCGTAAAATTTACTCGATAATATCCTATCGTTTAAAAATATCATAATTAACATTGTGTAACACCAATAATAGTGCGTGTGTTAAGATCCTCCTTCCAACGTTATTAAACATTATCGTAGATTTATTATTTAAAAATTTCCGAACACATGTCTTCCTCGCATAACGAAAATATGATAGAAGAACTAGCAAAGGATTATGCAGATTATGCAAAAGTCAACTTGTCTGTTAAGGCAAGTGTACTTTGCATTGCATAACCCTTAAATCATGTTTCATTTAAATTCTTTTCGCTCTCTATATACACGTGTCAATAATTTAAAGTTCTTTCTTTATTTCAGATGAAACAATTTCACGAAACTATTGAAGATGTTATGATACGTTTGGAAGAATTTCAATCCATCGTTGGAATGGTTAGAAAGAAATATGAATTATATTTTTAATAATTAATAATTTAATTCATGTATATAAACCATTCGCAGGCCAAAGCAATTAACTCCATTCTTAGAATTTTAACTTTTAATCTTTCGAACAAATTTTCTTAATAGCTAACACCATTAAATAAATACAATTTTATTGGTTTGAGAGACCTTGACACCTTCTAACAGCCTCTTCTGGCCTTAACAACCCTAGGGTCAACAGCGTATGGTGTATCAAAATGGTTATCCATTCAAGTACTAACTGTACTCATCGTTGTTTAACTTTAGTAATCCAATGGGAACTAGTTTTTTTTAACAAGACAAGGCTGTTGACTGATACAACATATATTATTATATCGTGGAGTTGATCAATTTGGTAAACGATTGGCTTATCTATTAAATATAACTCAGTTATTTATAATATTTTTTCTCGTTCCAAGGTCCAAGCAGATAGTTCAGAATGTATGAACGAACACATTCCAAGGATACGACATATGCAAAAAGAATTAGTAACACTTTGTAGGAAAATAGATGCGCTCGAACATGTCCTTATAGCGGCTAATGTAAGTTTAACAGCTTTAGAAACAGCCGTTGACACAGCAGAAGCTGAATTAGGTGTTACAGATAGATTCTTTGGTATTCTTAATCCATTATCCTTCTTCGTAAGTATAAATAATATCTACTTGATGGATAAGATTTTACTGCTTATGCAGAATCTTATTGCAGAAAAAATCCCAGGAATCTGTGATAGGAAACAAACCGCAAACATTCCAGTCCTCAACTATTTACAAAACAGAAGATTATTTCAATGCGGAGTAATAAAGTGAAGTCTTCCATGAACGAACAATCATAAATTTATACTTTTTAAGAAATAACTATAAAAATTTACTATAATACCAAATTTTAGATTTGACATTTATGTTTTTTTTACATATAAAATTTATGGCTAATTTTCCAAAACTAAATTTAAACGTTTAAATTTGTATACTTTCCTTACACATTCACTGCAGTAAAAATGTAAACTGTATAACAACTATATATACTAATATCTATTTATTGTAAATGAAGGCGTGCGTGTGTATTTGTATGTATTTTTATATTTTATATATTATTATTATTATATTATTTTATTATTATTAATATTATTTTCGTTATTAATGTCTTTAAATTAGTCAAAAATAAGCTGTATTTTTATTAAATTTTTGTTTTGTTAAATTTAATTATACGAATCCTATTATTTATGAGATATTAGTCTTGATAGTGACAAAATGTTAAATTATGTATATATATTCTTCTCATATATATTTAAAATGAAAATATTACGAAAAAAAAAATATTCTCGATGTCCTAAAAGTTCTTACGGATGATGTATTAAAGAAAGATTAATAATGAAAAACATATAATAAGAAAAATAAATATATCTAAACATGAAACCAAAGCAAAATAATCTTTATATTTTAGATTATAATGCATTGCAAATTTTCCTTCTCGACAAAGTTTGTTCCAATACTTAAAACAAAGTAATACCTAATTGATATTCGATTTTTCATCTACTATTTCAATAACAAAGTTTAAAAGCACATAATATGTGGTTGTAGAGAATTTAATATAAATACCAGTAATTTGTGAGTTGGTAATTAGTTACTTAAATAACATACTTACATATAAAGTTGGTTGAATGCTAATTAACTTTTCCTACAAATAGATTAGAATCTTTTCTCATTTTCATGCGAAATCCAAAATAGTCTTATAAATTCAATGTTGAGCTACGACTGTGTCGAAATTTTTTAATGTCAACCGTTTGGAAAATCAATCTGAAAACTAAAAAAACATAAAAAATTAATTAGATGTTATAGATTTCCTTAATTAGATTGTAATAAGTATACAATTATTATACTATAGAAATTTTGTGTGCATAAAAAGTATTACGTAACGTGTATAATGTATTATTATAAACAACTATTTTGGTTTCCTGTGATAACCGAAAAAAAAGTTGAATATCGTCTGTTCCTGACATTTTTCATATTTATTAATAAATATTAGTAGTTGTGTAAGTAAAACTCTATACGCGTATACATTTAGAATTTTTATATTATTTAATAATTATGAACATAAAACTATAAAATAATACAAATTCTAATATGTTCAATGAATGAGATAAACATAAAAAAAATCGTAATTTGTTAAGTAATAAACACTTAATGATAGACGTTGTGATTCTTTTGATTTAAAAGTTTCATTTAAGCTTAATGCCCAACCAACTTAAGAAACCTTTATCGCATGGTTTAAGGTGACAAGTTTTTATTTGCGCTCTTTTTAAACCCTTAACGCAATCATCTGTAATGCAGTGACGCCAACGAACTTGTTGTCCGCATCCACAAGTTACACTGCATGGACTCCAAGCACCCCAATCATCCCAATCATCTGAATCTGAAATAAGAAATATATTAGAAACATTGAAATATATCGCTTACATAATGCTTCATTAATTCATGTTACATTCTTCGTTAGTTGTATCTTCATCGTCTTCAGAATCGCTCTCTTTTCTTTGTCGTAAATGAAAATATTGGGATGTCGTTTTTTCGTTTGTTTTCCAATCTTTTTTAGATGTAGAAAGATATTTAGAAATATCTTTTTCTTCATAAATAAGTAGCTTTCGGTGATGATATTTATCAGGAGAACGAATGCATTTTTGCGGTGTGTAAAAATATCTTGATTGTAATTTGAGAGGAATCATCTAAAATATAATATATTTAAGAATATTTAGTACTAACAGTATTATTCTTTCATATTTCAATGAAATCGATATTTGTGAAAACTTACTTTTTGTTTATGAAAAAATATAGTTTGATTAGTTAATGAATGAGCACATTTTTGTATCGTATAATCATCTTTGTAACAGAAGTTAATGTCCTTATACGCTTTAAGAATACATTTCTTCCTAAATTTAATATCATCCAATCTGTTGAACATAAATTCATTACCTATACTTAGTAATATTACCAAATGAAAATAATGCGTCAACAATAACGCGAAGAACATTCGCATATCATGTTTCGTTCGTTCGTGCGATGCATTCGCAACTAAAAATTCTATCAAAGTTGTAAGTTAAATACACAGGTTACAATAGTGAAACAGATAATTACATATATTACATTGTAACTTTTCAATGAATTCATTACAGAGAGAAGTTATCTATAAAAATCATTCATTTTAATTCACTCTTTAATATATACAAGGTGTTTCGTAATATGAACTTTTTTTTCATCGTTTTTGTGTCCTCTGATTGTTTCTGAAGCGAGTCTCACATATTATTGCATTTATACTTATATTATATATAATAAATTATTATTTTATTAAATATTATATATATATATATATTATTATATATATGATTATGAAACATCCTGTATATATGCTGTTAATAAAATAGATATTATTTCTATTTTTAAAACTACATATTCATTTTTTAACACAGGAAATATTATATAAATATATCGTTTATAAGAGTATAAAAATATAAATATAATATTCTTAAACAGGCAAATTCAATAAATTTTCTGAGATACAGACATATTACTATAATATATTATAATTAATATTATATACAATTTCTGCTACCTAAAATTATTTCTTTTGCTACAAAAACAAAAACTATATGAAGGAAATGAAATCCTATATTAATTTACAATCTAAAGAATGCTTTATGCGCACGACCATTTGGAATTTGGCCCTGAAGTCTTAATCTGCGAACTGCTTCCCTTAAATGTTTGGGTTGTAATGGTCCGGTTTCTCCACTAGTTTCCATTACATCTAAAGCTTTAACATAACATATAATTATTAATTTTATATGTAAATGTAAATGTAAATAAAAAGAATTATTAGGTTTACCTTCTTCTACAATTTCACCGACAAACACTTTAGCAATTCCTGACATAGCTATAACAACATTTTGAGATACAGAACAACCTGTTATTGTTTGCATAATCTACAATATAAAAGATAACTTAGTATACACTTGTAATATATTAATACAGAACATTATTATCATTATTTTATTATATTTACCCTCTTTATAGCTGCCTTTGGAAACGCAGCTCGCCTATACATTTCATATCTATCCAACTGATCTTCTGTAAAATTAGAAACAAGTACTCTGGAAAAGAACATTTGAAAAATGCAGTAACAAGGTATATGATGTTATATCTATAATAAAAAAAATAAGACATATTTACTGCATTTTCTCTCTTTCTTCCTCTTCCAACTCCTTTTTACTTTTTTCCTTACTTTCTCTTCTTTCTTTAATAGTTGTATGATTAGTATGCGGTAACATAATATCATTGCCAAAAATATCTTCTGTACTTGGTTCTTCTTCTTTAGTTTCAATTTCATGCTTTACTATTTCCAACTGATCATCTGCTACCATACATATGGAATTAGAACCTACTTCTTCTGTATCGGATTGAGATTGGGAGCTCGTAGTATCAAGTTCTCCCTAAAATAATATACTGATCATAATACATAAATGCGATGAATTTATATCCCTTGAATTATTATTTATTAATATAATAATTTACCTTTATCGGTAAACTATCCAAATCTATATTTTCATTATCCTTAGATATTGCAGAACTTAATGAAATATTGAATTTGTCATATTTATCATTTTTATCATTTTTATCATCTTTATCATCTTTATCATCTTTATCATCTAACTCTACATGTTCACTTTCATTCTCCGAATCTTCTTTTCCAAATATATTATCCATTTTGTATAAAATTGTAATTGTATTTAAAAAAAATAGGTTAAGAATATCTGACAATTATTCACGCTTACAACAAACTTATGTCTTCTTACTGAAATTGTTAAATCTTACGTCCAAACAAAAATTAAACTTTTTCACTTTTTAACTTTATCTATTACAAATATTGTCTTTCACAGAACTGGTAAAATTACGTACAAGAACGAAACTTATAGGATCCCTGCGTACGAGCCTGTTTAAATGTTCATCAAATACTTCAAATTACGGATGTAAATGACACTTTTATCATAAATAATATATTATATATAGAGTGACACTTGGACTGTAGGAACGCTAGCAAGGAACCTTAACAGGAGAAAAACGTTAATAAGTGCTCTCACTATTTGCTCAACTTTATTTTATCAAATATTTTTCATTTATCGTTAATTAGTTGAAAAAAATGTGTTATACACATGCGCAACCACAAATTAAAGGCGCAAGCACATTTGGAAAAAACTGAAAGTAAAGTTGATATACCTGCAGAGGATATATTTAAAGTTGATTTCCAAAGTAACTACCAATAGGGTAGTGAAAAGAAATAAGTTAATCGTTCATAATGTATAAACAATACGTAAATATTTTCATTTTTTCATTTTTTTCTGCAGTTGCGGTTCTATGCCAACTTTTTTATGGTGAAGTATATAGAAACTTCCAAGTCCCCTTTTTTATCTACCCAGCATCATTTTTGTTACCACTAGGGCCACCATTGGACGATAGTATGTACTTAACGCGCGATGACGGTACAATATAAAATACAATATTCTTTGATAGTATATATAGTATAGATATATTGTAAGAAAATTTAAAATAATTATATTTAATTTTTAGTGTCTAAATACGTGTGTGCCTTCAGAAATGCGTTTTTTATACACATATATTTTAAACAAAAGTAGAATAAAATCAAAACGAGTAGATGATAAATTCAACGATGATCACCTGTAACAAAAAGAAAACTATATTAATCATACAATCAAGTGATACAATAGCCTAACATACAAATCATCCAATTCGCAGATGCACTTTTCAACTGAGTTTTTTTATTTATTTTTATCAAATCTCTATATTTACCGTTGTAATGAAATTAAATTTAAACGCGTGATTTTACATTTACATAAAATATATAAGAATAAAGAAATAGGAAAAGTACAAATATTAGGTTACTATAAAAAATAATATCTATTAATTATTATGTAATACTTTTAGATGCATTATATACAAAAGAAAAATTGCAAATTTAATAAAAAACGATGAAAATGACAAATTATAAAGACGAAAAAAGAAATTACTGTAATATTTACCGAACGTTATTTAAGCTTAAAAATTTAATATTACGAAAATTTTAATATTTTTGACTCTAACTAACACATACGCATCTTTTGGACGATATAGACACGAATTTGGTGTCCCAAGGAGATGGAATGGTCCATCATCTCCAATTACAACTACAAATTAATGACGAGCAAAAAAGTAATATAATAAAATATAAACTATGACTAGAGAGCTATTCTCGAAAAG
>NW_014569781.1:0-4518 GCF_001313835.1 Polistes canadensis
CAACCGTAAATTCATTCCAGCCCCGCGGATTCGCGGAAAAAGTTGATGCTTCATGAGAGTTTAGCGTGGGAATGGTTCTTTCCTCTTATTCCGGGTTTTTTTTTTTTTTTTTTCTTTTTTTTTTTTGTTTAAATGCACGTCGATTGAATTTTCAAGCTAGGATAATCGTATCACGTATTTACCACTTTTGACTCGACAAAAAATAACAGTAGTATGAAAAGCATTATCGACGATTGCTATGAAATTTCATCCTATAAATCCCCACCCCCCAGCCACCTCCTCGGCTCTTTTTCATTATCTCTTTTATTTTAATTTATATCGTATTATTGTTATTCTCCAGGACTTTTATTTTATTTTTTATTATTTATTTTGAATTTATTTATTAGAATTAAGCAAAAAAGTGTGTGTGTGCGTTTATTTTTTTTCAATTAATATTTCACCAACATGTGTAAAGTAATTGGATTGACTTCAAAAAATTGCACTATCTGAAAACAACATTAATAAATACGCTAACTTTTCGTTCACTGTAATATTTGTTAACTTGTCCCATAGGATTTAGGATGATTATATTGCATAGAGTTTTTCGTGTGTATAGTAGTTTTAATATGACATATATACGCATACGTAGTAGTAGGATACGCAACCGAATGACCAATCGGAGAATAGATATCGAAATATAAAAATAAAAAATAAAAAATATATATATATATATGAAAGTATCGAGTATCGATTCGAAAATAGGAGGATGATGATGCACGAGATATACAAAAGCCACTTCAATTTTGAATCCGCTTTTGAAACGCATCGACAAACTTTTTCAAATACGAATTACGTCTTTCGCGTAATCTCCTAAATTCCCATAGTATAATAGATATACGTTACAAAGCTAGCTTACCCTCCTACCATTTTCTATCTTTCTTTCTCTATTTTCTAGTTGCTTTCGAGTTGCTCTCGAAAGTGTAGAATTTTAAAGGGAACATTTTTCCGTTGTTAGAATTTATCCTGGTGATATGATGGGTTGGGTAGTAGTAGTGATGTTCAGTTGAAATGGAATGTCAACTCGTTTCACACATATAAATCGTTAATTAATAATACTTTGAAGATTGGAAATGAAATGAGAAGAGAAGAAATTAAATGTTTAATATATAGTACGATCACCATCACCAGAGATCAAAGTTCTTTTTTTGTTTTTTTTTCAAATCTCGGTATTATATTAATTATTTTATTTCCAAAAAAAACACATCGTATATATACTAAAAGTGTAATACCATTTACAAAAGGGAATAAAAAAAGAAAGAAAGCAAGAAAAAAAGAGAGGGTGTGTGTTGTGTATCGTAGTTAATTGATTTTTTACATTCAAATTCAAATCTTTAACCCTTTGACTGCTGTGAACGCATATATGCGTTTGATGAATGTAAAATAATGTAATGTTGATTTTGAAAATTAATTATTGTTTTGAATAATTGTCATATAAAAATTACATATAAGAAATTCAAATATCTTAATTAATAAATATATAATTTATTATTAGATGTGATTAAAATCAAATTAATCAACGCGAAACAAACTATTCCGTATTTGCAAACACTTTAGTTAAAAGTATTCAGTACTCAAAGGGTTAAGAGAATTTCTAAGAGTAGGACAAATTTTCTCGTTAATAAGACGTTTTCATTTTCATTTCCATTAGAGAATTTTCGATAGGAACTTCTTGCTATAACGTAAAACAAATCTAAGATAAATTGAATTTAATATCCATACCCAAATACCTCCAACGCGACCCGTTCGATCTAAAACGCAAACCAATTAACGCGATAACGTTTACATTGCTATAACGGAATAAGCTCTTGAATCTTTCGAAAGATATCTGATTACCTGGATCTCTCTCTTCGACTAATTTCTAATTTGTTATCTATGAAAATATATTGATAATCAAGACCGCGTATATTAATTAATAACTTTAATTGGTGTTACGTATATACAAGTATTATTTAAACATATTTTTATCGCTTCGTATTTCGATTGTTTATAAAGCAATATAACGATAGATCATTTATTTATCTTATTATTAATAAACATATTTAATTTTAAATGTGTATAAAATCTATGAATAAAAATTATTTAAAATACATGAGTAAGATCTTGTTTAATCGATGGTGTTCGATTTTTAATATTTTTACATTTTATATTTTTAATAAACAAACGAAATGTGAAGACAAAGTTGGTCGCATTGTAGTGTCCTATTTATAGAAATTATTCAAATGAGAGAAATTTTTAGACTTAGGTCACTATTACAAAAATTATATATATAAATGATAGGTACCTTCGACAATACGAAATGGGGGCCATCTTTTTCAATAAAATGAAATAAATAGATAGTACACGATCTTTAGATAACGTCACTCTCTGTCAATATCGACCAATAGTTTTGTTCTTTTTTTTTTTTTTTTAATAGAAAAAAAATAAATACTAGTTATATACAATCAATACGTAAGAAAAAACTTCAATTGTTCAATTTAGTTTTATTTTTTTAGAAAATAAAACTATAGCAACGGATAGGCCACGTATGTAGGAAAAACCTGGAAAAAGATTGACAAAAATACTAACCATTATGTATATCAATTTTATTTAAACAATATCTGTTTCATTTAATATAATATACAATATATGTCTCATTCCATTCATTCAAAGTCTCTATTTAAACAAACGCACATTCTCTACGTCTCTCTAACGTATTATTATAATATAACACTTCCCTAAAAAAAAGAATACGCGATTTAATTATTTCAAATAATTTTTCATTTGTTTCTCTTGCCGAACAAAATCAATTTCTCTCATCTAAATGATTTTTTTTATCACCTTTTCTTCCTCTTTCTCCTTCTACATCATTTCATCATCAACTTTCTTCTTTATCTTTCCCTCCGTTGAATTATGATCGAAAAAATACCATTTGCCAGTCTTTCGAAATATTCTAATTCAATCGAACGAATATAAAAACAAAGATTGAGAAATTTATTATCGCGACAATTCTCGATAATTTTCAATAACGATCTTCTGATTGGTATCGAACCTACGACATTGCATATTGAATTTGTTTTTAAGAAAATATCAAAGGTTTATTATTTGGACAATAGGATGATGATGATGATGATGATGATGATGATGAGGGGCAAAAATTGCATTCGATAAAACGACGAGAAATATATCTTCTGCGAAATTTACAAGGCTCTCGTAAACCGACTCAAAATTTCATTCACACCTTTATTTTTTTTTTTTTAAAAGACTAGATAAAGCTTAATATACACGACCGAATGAGAATTAATGTTTAAAAAGTATATCTCTGACATATGTAAATGTATATGTATGTATGTATGTATTTATGTTAATAGGTATGCGTGTAAATCGTATTGATTCATATAACCCGTGTATCGAGTTAAACTACTACTATACTTTTTATACAAATTAATGAGAAGTTATGAAAAAATATGTTTCAGTTGCTTTCTTGTTAGTATCATTTCTAAATTTAATTAACGATGCTATCTTTCCAATTCTATATTTCTGTTAAATAACACCCCTGACATTACACAAGTATTTTCATTGAAAATAATAATTAATATTCTAAATGGAATAACGCGGGTTTTACGTAAAATATTTTTAAATCTCGTTTATTTTTCTTTACGAATTTAACCGAACGTTTCGCGAACACGCACCATATGTATAATATATAATACTTACATACAAATTCAAAATTACATATGTATGAATGTATGAATGTATGTATATAGTTATTGCATACGTACGAAAAGGAAATGTTTTTATATACTCCAAGCTATTATTTCAGGAAGGCAAAGTGCGAAAGGTGCTAAGTATCGAAATTCAAAGAAAATATCATTTTCACGCGTTCGTTACTTATACATATATATATATATTACATTTTTAATTGCAATTTTATTTATTTAAAAAGATTCAAAAATTACACGTTCATTCTTTCTTTCATTCTTTATCTCTCTCCCTCCCTCTTTCTTTCTTTCTGTCACACTTTTCCTACATTTGAATTTTTAGTAACTTTGGTAAGACGCTCTCAGTGTTGTTCTCAATTACTTTAAACATCTCTTTGACACTTAGAACCTTTCTTCATCTTTGTAAATGTCAATGTAATTAATATAATAACAAGGCAATGATAATAATTATTCTGCATACAAATTACATTACCTTTTTTTCATTTATATGTAATATATGTACATAAAGGATATATTTTTCTTAGATGTTATGCATTTTATTTATATAATGTATATATGCAAACGTGTGTTCGAGACGAGAAGTTAATATACAATAGGGTTTTTCGTCGAAATGGTATTAAACACGTTCCATTCATATACCTACTACCTTCTCAACGTCGATAAGGGCTTCTTTTTTGTTCTTTTTTTTTTTTTTTTTATCTTTTTTTTTTCTTCCGTTGCTTTTTCTCTTTCACGCTTACGTTTACGCATTGAATAAAAATAAATATTTTTCGATTGTGTT
>NW_014569781.1:5173-14513 GCF_001313835.1 Polistes canadensis
TTTTTTTGGACGAATTTAAATCGCAATAGGATCCACCCACCAGTCATTATTATTTTAATCGATCAAAAAAGAAAGAAATATTATTCTTATATGTGAAATTGTTGTAAACAACGGCTGCTGGAAGATCCTAATGCGATCAGGATTATGAACAACAATGGTGTATGACATCGCTGAGGAAGTTAGGATTATTTTTTTCTTTTTTTTTAAAGATAGCAAGTTTATGTCGCGACATAATTATTTATGTTAATTTTCTTTTTTTTTTTTTTTTGTCTTCTTTTGTCGATTTTTTCTTTTTCCTTTTTAAAAGAAATTCTCTCACATCACCTAAATAAAAGGATAAGCAAACACGCACGATAAAACTTAATAATAATGTGGATAAATAAATTATACGGGATTTGTGTGGCAGTAATGAACATAACAATGCTGCGTCAAAATGTTTGTTCAGAAAAATAACAATTAACATTGCATGTTGAATCGTTCCTTGCGGAATTATATTTAAAACAATATAATATCTTAAATAAATCATGGTAAATAATATTCAAGTCGAAGTACATATAAAAGAAAAAAAAGAAAAAAAAAAAAAAGGAAAAAAAACGTCGTATTTTTATATACATAACATTTAACAATTCGCATTTGATAACATTAGTTGAAATTTGTTTAGTCTTAAAAAATATGCGACATACATTCATACATGTGTATATATATATATATATATATATGTATATACACATACATAAATATTACAATTTTTTTATCATAATAATAATAAAAAGAATTGAAATTTGATGCCAATAACTAATCCATACGAGAATACATTGGTGTATTACGTGAATGAAATGAATATTAATTGTAAGGATGATTGTGAAAAAAAATAATATTCAGGACTTAGAGAGGGCATATATATATATATATATATGTATATGTATATACATGTAGTATTCATTAAGCTAAGTAAAAAATGCTTAGTTCAGATAAATTACAAAATGAAACTAGATACAATATAGACCAGTTCGCAATATTAAAAACAACGTTTCTTTTTAGTGCAGTTTTACGTTGCATTAAACAATAAAATAATACTAATCAAATATTTGTAATCTATATGAGCTAAGATTATTACAGGAATGATGTAAATCGCATTTGCTTTTTACACTTTTATTGATGAAAATTGCACTTAAGAGTTTATTTAAATCGAAATTATTAAAAAAAAGGAAAAAAAATATATATATCTGTGTTTCCATAAGAATTAATTCTTGACTTACATCATTCTTCTGCAACAGCAACTTAGAGGATTATGCATTGAACGAATTCTAATTCGCACATATTTTCCTGGCAGCACCTTTTATAAATTTACATTCCCCCATTAACCAAAATAAAAAAAGAAAAAAATAATAGAAAATAATAGGAAATGAAAATTAAAAATAAACATAAAAAATATATAGTAAATGAGAAAAAGTTATATTATACGTAAATGAGTATTTTTAAAACCACTTAGAAAAATGCATCGTGCAAAACAAATATTTTATCTTTTTTTTTCTCTCTCTCTCTCTCTCTCTCTCTCTCTCTCTCTCTCTCTTTCTCTCAGCAAATTAATTACAGAATTACTAAAAAATATTGTAAATTTATTTTCTCAGTGCTGGAGGTTTCTTTCCTTTTTTTTTTTTTTTTTTTTTTTTTTTTTTTTTTTTTTTATATTATTATAGAATGAAACTAAACATCGAATTGGATCATTGTCTTTTTTTTTTTTTTTCTACGCGAGATTAATAATACACGCTTGAGTAAAAATAAAAGCAATACGGACATGAGATCATATTTTGCTTTACTACAAAGCAATTAACTATAATAAGTAAAAGACGATAAAAATTTGTACACATTGTTATTGAAACATTGGAAGAGAAAACATTCGGTTAGAAGATTGATTAAAAGGCCAGCACTCTAATTAAAACTCGATAAGATAGAAATCATCTTTCTTGGACAAGACAATCTAGATAAGTATTTATTTAAAAAAAATTGACAATCTTCTTTGTTCGATTTATCCAAGAAAATAATCTAAGTTATTTAGCAATGTGACGCTAGATATATATTTCATTGAAATATTTGTACGCAAGAAAAGAAGAAGAAGAAGAAAAAAAAAACAAAAATCGATAATACATTTTATCCTGGATTATTCTGTCCCTTATCTTTATACATGTTTATCCTTTTTTTTTTATACACATTTCTCCTCCCTCTCTCTCTCTCTCTCTTTATCTCCCCCTTTCCCTTTCTCTCTTTAACTGCTAAAATTTGTATACTAATAAATATTACCTTTTTTTTCTTTTTTTGTATTATTATTATTTGACTTTAGACCAATATAGGAAATTGATTTGGCACAATATGCAACCCACTCAAGTACAAAACTGGATAAAGAGAATTATCGTTCTATCTACAATGTGTTCTGTTTTCTTAACGCGAACTACTCCACACTCGCTTGCAATAATTTAGAATTTAATATTCACACATATATATCTTAGGATAAAAACGGGAAAGTACAAACAGTCATTTTGTACTATTATATACGTTCCCATTTCATTATTTTGCAGACCGTGATTACTCTTCCATTCTCTAGCTCAAATGAAAATATACAATTTATCCTCTTGTTTGTCATGATTTTTTTTTGATTCCTATCGATATTCATTAAAACTTTTGCTTTTAACATAAATACATGTTGTATTTATAAATTACGTTTTAATACACGTTCAAAGCACTCGTGGCAAACCTGTGTTTCTCTCGGTGTCGAAATTATCTACTTATTTCAATTAGTTAAGATTTGCATTTATATATATATATATATATATATAAAAAAAGAAAATTCTTTTTTTATTTTAACAGTAATAATAATAATTATAATAATAATAATAATAATAATAATATTGATGATGATAATAACGACAATGACAATTACGACGATGACGACGAAGATGACGACGACGACGGTAAAAATGATGGTGATGGTGATGATGACAACGATGTTGATGACAATGATGATGACACAATGATGGTAATAATAGTAAATGTGATATTAAAAATCCTCTATTTTTATCCAGTTTATGTTGGAAGTCATGATATATTTATCTTTATGATATACTATTGCCGTTAATGTGTTTGATGAATATAAAAGATACGAAATTTAAATGAACCATGAATATTCGTTTCGAGTAAACGCAGTTAAACCACATTTGGTTGGTAACAAAGGTGCTAAATTAATTCATTGATTGCATACGTTATCAATCATAAAATAAACACGTTATCAATCATATTGTATCTTTCACGATAAAAGCAAACGAATGTTATTTAACAATACTATATATACAAGATTATACATCGTTGATTGGGACTATAGCGAATAAACGAGTATGCACACGCGTTATTTAAAACCAAATAACTTTTTAACGCGGATAATACTTGTTTAAATCGCTAAGTAAATAATAAAAAATTCGAGAAACAACAATTTAAGAAGAATTATTCTAGAAGAAACTCTGTCTCTTGTTTGGTAAACCGATCCCGCATGGAATATTTATATACGGATTTTTCAAAATGAATATTACTTACCGACAAATTCTTTTTAGAGACAATAATACAAAAATGAATTTCTTTTCTTGATTAAAACGATCTCTCTTCTCGGTCATTTTTCTCGTAGCAAAGGTTTTTAACAACGTTTTTCGATTATCTTCATTAAACGACAAAATGAACTTTGATAATATACAAAATTCATCATGTGACACACAACTACTATTAATGGATTATAGATCGTGTGTGTGTGTGGCATTGACATTTGCACTATGTCACAATTAATAAGATTAATCGATTGTCCTGCCAATGAATACAGGCAAGATCACAGAAACGATTCTAAGGCTCGTAGTCGCGTTGCAAACATTGCATTTTGTCTACTTTCTTCGGTTTACCGCTAAATACAAGTTGATTCAGGATGTTGGCTTGCCGATTTTCTTGTTTTCTTCGGTTCCTTCGTAGTTAATTCTTGGGAAGGTCTTCGAGGACTACCCAATGTGACTAAGGCTGAGGCTACCGCTAAGCCAGCACTTTGTCCAGCTGGTGTAAACGGTTCACCACCGGTAGGCAATCTGACTAGCAAGGATAAAACCGCTGCTCTGTTACCACAACAGGGCTCTAGGGCGATTGGACTAGGTGCATCCTAAATATATTATACATTTCGTTAAAATTTGATACACTTTTGTTATTCTTTTTATATTTAATTATTAGAAGAAGAAGAAGAAGAAGAAGAAAAATAAAAAAGTAGTATTACTACAGACCTTTTTCTTTTTTCGACTATTATTATATTCGCTGTCACATCTGTCAGCATCGTTGTCAACGACATCTCGCCTCTCGATTTCTACGAGTACTTGACTGAACGCCCTGTTGGCCATTTGTTGCATCTCTACGAAAAGTCTTTGTCTTCTTCTATACATATCATATTTTTGTTTGATCTTCCATAAAATCGCTGCTACTAGAAGGAGGGCAAGGAA
Source organism: Polistes canadensis (assembly GCF_001313835.1). Lineage (NCBI taxonomy): Eukaryota > Metazoa > Arthropoda > Insecta > Hymenoptera > Vespidae > Polistes > Polistes canadensis. Next base: position 9,691 of record NW_014569781.1, read on the forward strand.
ACACCTGTGTGGTGGCATATAATCTCTAGTTTACAAGTAAATACTGCCTGAGATTTAAAATAGTAAAAAGTATATAGTCAATTTGAAGAAAATAAATGTTAAAAAAAAAAAATTCCCAATAACTTTACACACTTATATCATTAACGTGTATTCATTTTTATTACGTGCGTTATTTATTCGATGAACTTAGATTATTTTAGATCTGGATACTCACGTGCAAAAAGTTATGAAGAATTGTTGCAGATTTAATTTAGAATATTGAGAAAATGAAATCTGAATCCACAATGGTGGCTGAAAGTCATAAACGTATACATAAAACGTCGTTAAAGTATTGTTCTCCTCGCTACCAAAATTGTAGTCAGCTTTGCTAAAGCGATGCTTATACATGCTTGTCGTACAATTGGCACCCAAAAGTAATGGCTTCTCTAAACTGTTTGGTCTTTTAATAGTAACGTTCATTTTAGCGAGAACTGAACAAGTTATAGAAAATTCGGCATCGATATCAGCTTTAGGTGGTGAATTTTTAAAATTGATCGCTCTGTAATGACGATCTTCTTTTTTACTTAAATTAAAGGTAAATTGATAATCGATAACCAAGTCGTCTGTAAGGAATATTAAAATCAATTTAAAATCATTAGCATGTAAATGAGAAATAAAGCCAATATTACTTACAGAAACAAGATCCTTTGTTCGCAGGATCACCATAATAAAGACCTGTTACATCGCATCGTTCGCAATGATCCCCAACGATGCCTTTAGTTGTGCAAAAACATTTGCCAGTCTCGCTGGAACACTGGGTCCCTTGATTATTGCAAGAGCATGCTAAAATATAATCAAAAAATACATTCTGAATTAGATTTTGCATAGTTCTTAAATTCTTATAACATTATTTACCGGCAGTGAATTATTAATGTTGACAGTGTATTAGGCTATTAATTGGCTGCCAGTAAGTTATGTGTTAAGAATTTTTCGTATATCTTACGTTGACACGTTGCTCCGTTCAAAGGACTTCCATAATAGCCAGGAATACATTTATCACAATTCTGTCCAGAAGTTAAATTTCCACACGGTTGAATACAAACGCTGCTATTTGGAAGACACTTACTATGACCATTGCATTGACAAGCTAAAGTAAAATAAATATAATTTAATTTATTAAAAAAAAAAAAAGAAAACAAAAAAATCGTTTCAACAATAATCAAAGAATATAAATAAAAATGATCAAACTCACTGGGACACGTGGTAAAGTACCAATGATCAAGCGAACACGTTTCTAAACTCCTACTGCTTGGACCACGAGCACCACCAGGCAAACAATGTCCTTTTCCTGTACCAGATCCATCGTCACACCATCCACAACCAGGATCCGATCTACACGCCGAACAAGATAGATAAAAGCTACACCATTCCTTTCCATTTCCAGTAGCACGACACCTTGCCTCGATCGTTGTCCATGCACGACATTGACCATAAGGAAAACTAGCGGGATATGCATTTTTATCGACACACTTAGCTTCATTCTGACACCAAATACAATCTGATTCTGTACAATTCCTACAGGAAGTATATTCCGCGCACGGACTTCGACAAGTTTCCATTGTTAAACGTTGAGCTTGAATGGTACCATTTAAATTGATTATCTAAAAAAAAAAAAAAAAAAGACAAATCACATAATCGTACTACTTGTATCATGAATTAAAAAGGCTCGCGAATTTTCGAAAAGAAAATATTTATCTCACCTCGCGTGTTTTAGATTGCGGCTTGCAACGGTCTGGACCATTTGACCAAGACCAAATGCAACGCGGATTGCTCGAACATGCGTGACACGTATGCAATTGCAAACACTCGATTCCAGTATGCGCATCGCATTTTTCTAAATCCTTGATAACCTCGGTTGCCGGTGAATTAGCGTTATCACGACATATTTCGTATGAACAACTTTTACCACACCAAACACAATTGTACGACGTTTGCACGCAAGCAACGCAGTCGGTTAATAGCTTGCACAATTCTTTATGCGAAGTCAATCCTCGTGGTGGCAAGTCGTCCAAACATTTCATGTATTTTCCATCATGCATATCGTCTTCGAGTAACGCATGCCGCGGTATTTTCGTTATTGCAATACACAAACCGCTATGTTTGTCCCACACACACTTTACACCTATCCTCGCGTTCAAACAATCATTTTGTTTTTTTAAGAATTCACAGTGTCCCCGTGTATACCTGTGTGTGTGAGATCGAATAAATTGTAATTATTTGTAAGGATTTTTTTTGTCGATAAATTTAACAATAAGATTTAGATGATAATAATAATACCTCAACATGTCGGATAACATTTGACCGTCGAATCCACCATAAATATACATAGAATCTTCGAAAACTGTTGCACTATGCCCATATCTCGGCAGGTCGGTCATTTCCCTTGGTATAAAATAATGTTGCCACGTGTCACACGTAACATCGTAAGCGATGGTATCTGCGGAATAACACCTAGCCCCGTGCGAGTGCTGAGTATCGTTATGCATATTCCCACCAAATACGAGCATTAAACCGGCAGAAATAAAGATACCGGTGTGAAAGAATCTTGCTGATGGTGCGGCTGTTAACAACCTCCATTCTCGGTATTTTGGATGATAGGAGTAAAGTCTATTGGTCAAAACCTGAGTACTTTGTGACTCGGACACGTAGCCACCATAGACATATATTAAATGTGTCAAAGGATCGTAAGATGAACTATGACCGTATCCCCCTTTTACGGGGAAACCTATTGTCTCAACAATTTGCCATTCCCGAGTTCCCAAGTAATATTCCTGGACGGTATTCAAGTAACCATACTGTGGTGAATATCCAAATATCACAACCATTTTCTCTTTTTCCCCATAAGTTTGAACGAGTGTCGCTGTATGCCCGGCTACCTGTACAAAATTACGTTAGAGAGTATATTTAACATCTTTGTTAGAAATGAAAAATAGGATGAAATATTTTCAGTTTAAAAGTTAGTTTCAATAATTCATTTTACCTTTAACGGTCCGCACATTGTTTTATTCCGACAATGATCGTGAACGGTAACATTTTCCCAAACTTTAGCTGACACGTCGAATGCCCAGATCTCGTTGGTTACGGTAGAATTTTGCACAACACCGCCATACATAAATATCTTGTCTCCAAATAATACGCATGAGTGTGCATATCGAGGTGCAGGTAGCTTACCCTCTACGTGAGGAGTTTCCCAAACATTACCATTGTAATCGTAAACGTAAATCATCTTGGCACGATGAAAACTTTCACCGCCAACCACGTAAAGTGAATCTTTCCAAACGATAGAACAGTGACTGGCTGAACCTTCTGGTGAAAAGTCCTTGTAAGTAATGCTCTCCCAAAATCCATGTTCTCCCTTTTGATTGCAGTCCATTCCTTGAAAATTACGTTTATATATCAAATAAAATTGTCTAACGATAAGATACAAATAAAAAAAATAAAATAAGAGATCGATAATTTACCTTTATAATCATGTTTACATTCACAACGACGTTTTAAGTGATTGCATTCGCCGTGATCACGATGATAGAAACAATTATTTGGACAAATTGGTACGTCGCATGCTTTTCCAGTCCATGGGTCCTTGCATACACACGTACCCTCTACACATTCACCGTGATCAGAACAATCAGCATAGGAATACCTGTCGGATTTAACAAAACTTAACACATATCACTACATAAGTAAACCATAAAGAGCTGTCGCGATTAACTATATAACATATACAAGAAAATATTTCAATTATTCTTTTTGTATTATATTTTTGTATATCTAACAAATATATTTTAACTATTTACAATCTTTAAAATAATACTACGGTGTAATTATTATAACACAATTAGACTAGTTAACTGTAAATTTGTTCCTTCTTTGCGTATAGGATAGAAAAATCTGTTCATCAAACATCTGAACTAATTATTAAGTTTATTAATTTGCATAGTGTATCTTCCTGATAAATTCCCCACCCTAGAACCGTGCAGAATTGAAGAAAAAAATGTTCCCCATGAATAATTTAGGTCTTACTTACCTAGTCGGGCATGCATTAATCTTGTATGTGATATTAAATCCACTCATATTATAGGCAACATCCGAATAAAAGTGTAACAAGGCGCTACCAGATCGTGCTATTACTTCGGGCACACGGCGTATATGATAACCGTCTTTGTGCATGAGACCACTGAATATTGCAAGTAAAGGTGCCTCGACACTGTCACCGTCGTAAATGTACAGGTGATCCCAACCGCATTCCGTTGCAAAAAGTTCCACGTGCATGCGTATCGTGGAATTTGGACTGCTCTCGATCAACCAAGAACACCTCACGTCTGCCGTGTAATTCCCAATACCATCGTGAATGCTTCCACTTGGTTCCGTCAATCTACGATCAAACAGAAAAGTATTTTTTTTAAACAAAATGACAAGGAAACAAAATATTAAATCATTTTTTTTAAAATAACAACCCATTCTTTTCGATTTTTGTACACATACATATAAGAGACAAAAACAATTATGTTAGATAGAAACTTAATAATTATTACTAAGTAAAATTATACATTAAAATTATATATTATTACTAAGTAAAATAAAAATTATATATTATTACTAAGTAAAATAAAAATTTTACCCCAATATTTTCAAATTCTTAGGGTCTTATCGTCTAATAAATTTATTAAAGCATTTTAACTTTAAATTTAAATTCAAATTAAATAAATTAGAGACAGTTTATATTTTATCAATTCTTTCATTCAAGTTTTCAATTAAAAAACTATTGATTTTGCTACCTTTGT
>NW_014569781.1:14588-18325 GCF_001313835.1 Polistes canadensis
GAGACAGTTTATATTTTATCAATTCTTTCATTCAAGTTTTCAATTAAAAAACTATTGATTTTGCTACCTTTGTACAGTCAATATACTGCAGTCTTTTAAATTTAATTCAATGGGCAGAATAAACTAAGTAAAAAAAAATTTTGGATAAGACAAAAAATCTTTATTATATTAACCTTAATAATTATGTTTTTTGTTTTATTTTTTTTTTTTTTTTTTTCATTAAATCATGCTTATCAAACCAGTCATAGTAATGACTTGCATTCCGTTATGCAATTATTTCAATAAATATTTGTCGTGTCGCGTATACGCATCTTAAACAATTGTGAACGTATATATATATAAATTATCTAAAAATTAATTCGATTCGTTTAAGTATCGCGATTTTAATCGATGGATCAAAGTTTACGTAATAAGGAGGTTATTATTGCGTGTCGCGTTTCATTTTTCTAGTATCGATAAATTATTTATTTATTTTCTTACGCGTATAACAAAGAACAAAAAGTAATTTTTTCAATTGTATAAATAATTAATCTGTGTCTATATAAGATGAGATAAATATTAAAAGAATAATCTTTGACGATAATCACGTTTATTAGCGAATCGAATCGAAAACTCGAGAATAAATATAAAATACGAGAGGGAAGACTTTTATTTTTAATCGAACGATATATCTGATTACACCGATAGACATTGTTTAGTTAGAATATAATTGCGGAAGAAAAAAAGATATAAAAAATACCGGAAATAATGCGATTATATACTGGCCGTCCTTGATGGACACGAGTAAGCAACTATTTCTTTGCTAAATGAGAATAAATTTATATTACACACCTCCATCTCTCTTCTCATCGAGAAAATATATTTATAAATCAACAGTTTTACCTTTTGAAAAAAAGGATCCACGCATATTTCTCAGAATCGCAATGTTTTTTTTTTTTTTTTTCTTTTTTCAAGATCACTAACTAAGAACACAACGAGAATACATTCTTGGGATAGTTGAATAAATGATCATCGAACGATCATTTATAATCATCATCATCATTATTGATCGGTTCAACAAAATGATCGATTTAATTAATAACAAATGAACGCGAAAAATATTGTAAAATATATTCCTAAGTTCGACTGAGTGTGTAGACAGTGAGGTGTGAGTCATAACGGGCTGCTGCAAGTTCAATGACCTACCGGTTTCATTTCATGTTACAGAAGTATAGAAGTAAACGTACGATGAGCGGGAAATTGGATTGTTAAAGGGAAACGAAACCGCGAAATTATGGTAAGAAACAACGATAAACAACACCCTGTTTAGATAAAATAATCCTAGTTAGTTAGTTGGTTGCAACTTCATTGCAAAATCACACCAAAAAAAAAAATGGGAACAGAAGAAGGGAAAGAAATAAAATCATAATAAAATATAAAACGTTTTTGAAATAAGAAACAAATGTTCATAAGAATATTTGGTATAAAAAGCAATGATATTATTCAGCACAAATTCATTTCAATTGTCATGATACTTGCTCGTTATTTAAAACATTTTTACGAGACTTTCATTAATCTAACGAATGCCAAAGTAACAACATCATCATCGTCTTTATTATCTTCCTCTTATTTTTCTTCCTTTATTCATTATTTCTTCTTTTTTTTTTTTTTTTATATAATACGAAAAGGAAAAATTATTGTTCTAATTTAGATCCAATTGTTAGATGACTTTGTTCTTTTTTTTCGAAATAAATTATCTGCAACTGGTTTGTAAATTTAAGTAAAGAAAGAATAGAAAAAACAATGTAACAAGAGGGGGGGAAGAAAAAAAGAAGATAATCCTGGTAAATAATTGTCACGTTGACGAGCCTATTCCTAGAGTCACGATCCTTAGAAAGTGTGTCGTTGGAAAGGAGAGCAAGCAGGACGTAATATAAAACACCAATGATGTCCTTCTTCTCCTCCTCGTCGTCCGTGTCGATGAAAACACTTTTAAAGCTTCGTTATACGTTTATACGAAGAAAAAATCCAGGTTATTCCGATGTCGTGATACTTGCGAACCTATTATTTCATTAACTTACGTGAAATCAAAGTTTTACGTAATGCCGTACCCGTTATATTCTCAACATCGATCGTTTCTGTTAGGAAAAAAACAAACAAAAAAATCAAATAATAACGAGGCTGATAAATATAATTTGTATGAACGCGTAACTAATTAAATATGATGAATAAATAATTATATGTAATCGTATAATTTAACAAAATTCAAATAATACTTTAATAGTAGTAATTTTTCTTACAGTTTAACCCTTCTTTGCATGATTTTTTCTTTTCTTTTTTAAAATAAATCAGGGTGATGTAATTAATTAATGCTCTAGATTAAAGGAAAAATATTAAAAAAAAATCCTAGTGGCTATTTTTTGACAACTGCGTTTTGTTGTACGCAATAGTCGCTTAAAAAGTTGCCAGCAACAACAAATATACAGTACAAGGGTTTTGAGTACCTTTTTTTGTTGACTAAATATCATCATTGAAATTTTCATCATCATGCAAAGAAGGGTTAACAATGATAAAAACAACATTGGTTATATTTTTTGTATTATCATTTAAAAACGAACTTTCCAAATTTCGTCACAATACGCGTACGTACCACCCGGTAGTATTTTTTATTCGACAAAAAAAAATAGTGATGGCAAAGTTTACCAATAGAAAAAAAATATGTGAAATCAAATGATATTTGAAGTGGAATAAACATAAACGAATCAGTATTTTATTTCGAAAGTTTATCACGTAGGTTGAATTGAGAAAGTTTCTTCAGCCCTATAACATAGAAACAATTTTAAACATTTTCCCTTCCCTTTTTTATTTTTCGATGTAGTGTCTCAAAACTTGTAGGAAAGAATAAGCTTCGGAAAATGTTTCAACTCACCCACCTCTCTCCCACTCCCTACTCACCACCCTCCTCCTCTTTCTCGTATTTCATGATCGAAATTCATATAATTTGAGTTTCTTGTATTCTTTTTTTCTCTCTCGTAACAAAAAATAAAAAAATATATATCTAGTTTGATTTCTAATGAATAAATAAAATAATAATAAATTCTAATAAATAATAATTTCTAATAAAAAATAATTTCTAATAAAATAAAATAAATAATAATTGGATTGGAAAAGAAATCAAGATAAGTTTCTCTAGAGTCTATACTCGGTTTCTAAACATTTTCTTGGGCCTCTCTCTTCCCCTCCCCCACCCACCCCACCCCCCATGTATAATAGATAACATTGTGAATCTGTCTTTCTTAAATATTTTAGGAGATAACGGTGTACGTGTGTATACGACGATCGATTCGAATATTCCTTCTTACTTAGTTGAAGAATCAAATGTAAAAAAAACTTCTGTTCATTATATAACAACTCAAATTAATGAATTATTCGTGTATGTTCATAGAAGAAGATAATACGTACACGCAAGTAACAAATAATTTGTTGTTGTTGTTGTTGTAACCTTTATTTAAATGCATTTAATTTTATTATGTTCTTGTACGATCACACACCATTTTCTTTTCTTTTTTGTTTTTGTTTATTTGTTCGATGCATAAGTATACGTGGCTTATCGCATAATTATAGAAATTTTGTTAATAAGTAAAATAAATTATTTTCGATTAATAATATTGTTTTTGGCTACTTTATTTACTGTTTCTTATAGAGTTCGATTATTATTAATTGTTTATTTAAATTATAGAAATAAATTTAATGTTTTT
>NW_014569781.1:19710-22183 GCF_001313835.1 Polistes canadensis
AGATTTTTTGTAAATGTTGATCAACTTAATCGTACAAAAATATCTAACCAAGTGAATTCCCAAACTTTGTTTTTTATATATTCTCAGCACCACTCRCTGAACCCAGGTTTTTCTCAAGGTTTTCTATCCCAGGTGCCTTCTACTTTCGCATCTTACCAGATCGAATTAAAAATAGAAAATTAAATTATGAAACAAAATGTTGTAACACTTTTGAAAACTGTTTACTTTATCAGTCTACTACTATTATAATTATCATCAACACATACATATATATATATATATAAGAATTTATAAATAAATAATTAATAAAATGTAAAAAATGAAATCAGAAAGATTTCCCTCCACCACCACCCCCCTCCAAAGATTGGTAATAAAAAAGTAAAAAGTATATGCAAATAAGATTTTGAAGAAAAATCTGATTTTCTCGTGATAAGTTGATATGCATAAACGTTATAGGATATACATACAAACACCCCCACACCCACACACATGTATGCGAGAAATAGGTAAAGTCGAGAGTTTTCGATTACGCTTGGTGCCGATCAATCACAGTCAACCGAAATGTCACAGAGTCAGAATCCTAAGCTTGGATTAACTCGTGAAAGATGTGTAGAGAAAATCTAGTAATATGTTGCTCTTTTTTACATGTATGTGTATATATATTTATATATACATATATATATATAAGTCTTGAAAATAGATATTACCACCAACCAACCCAACGTAAAAGAAGAAACCTCAATGAAATTCATTTATCGAATTTAAAAGTCTTATTTAAGTATTGCAAAGTGCATCATCATTATCATCATCATCTATTGGTGAATCGTTCGAGTGTACTCTTGAATTTCTTGACCCGTTGATTAGAAAATTATTGCAAAGATAAAGTCCGTAAATTGTATACAAAATCGATACGTAATAATTTTTACAATTAAATTTGCCATAAGATTTTTTTTTAATACATATACATACGTGTTTTTTTATATAATATTAAACGTACAACGACTGGTTTAATATTTTTCATTTAAATTCTATATTCGATGTGTTAAAACTTCTCCCCTCCCTCCCCCCCCCCACTCACCCCTTTCAATTTTATGCGCGACGTTTCTCATATATTATGAATATTATTTTATTTATTATTTATTTTTACATTCTATTTTAATCAAAATATATATACATATATATATATGTTTAATTTAAAAACCAGTTTTAAATTGTATATACCGGTTAAGTTATGCATAAATAAATATATTTAAATAATCCGGGTAGATTTAATGATAACATTAAATGTTTGAGTTATTTAATATACGAAGTGGAAGTTTTCGTTAAATCCTTTTCACATAGTGGAACGATGAAATTTGTCTGTCTGGGTCGTGACTTCATAGAAAATTGGATTTTCAACGTGTCCCGCAGACGATCCTTGACAGCTAACGAAACCGTACTCTTCTTGTCAACTTTAAAACCGTAACACGATCGATCGATGGTCCGATCTTATCTAATCTCATTGTATAAATAGTTTTTATGTATGTATCTCCTCCCAAAGCTCTTACATTTTTGTCTCTCTTGGTCATTTTCATGTGACGCGTTAAAGATGATAAAAAGAAGATTAAAAAAAAAAAAGAAAAAGCAAATCCTAATTAATTTACATTGATACCGCGAGTATCTATCTGTGGAGATTTTTTTTTCTTTTTTTTAATTGAGATAAAATATCATCGTATATATACCGTTTTTTAATTGAAATTTTTGTATGTAATGTTGTTCGATTAAAAAAACTTTCAAAATCGATCCTATCTAGATGAAAAAAAAAAATCAAACGAAAGCATTTCAACAAAAAAAAATATAACGAGACAAACTTTACTGCCATTCGCAATGTGTCCGTCATATCCATCAACGTTTTTTTTTTTTCTTTTACTTTTTCTTTTTCTGAAATCATACAAATAAAAAAAAAAAGAACCTGTCGTTTCTTTTCCACCGTAGAGAAAACGTGGTTGATGGTGATGGTGGTGGTGGTGGTGGTGTATGCGTTTGACAATTTTCTGTTTTCTTTTGTAGCACGATAAATATAATATTTTTTGTTCGTATTTTTCAAATACAAAGTGCATTAAGTGTTTCGACTTCATCGAACACAGATCGCGTCAAAAATTTATGTTATTTTTATTTTTCACGTGGTTGACGTAAGGGTGGGTGTAACTTTTGGAAATGAACGAGTCATGTATTATCTCCATTCGAAATTAATAATAATAAAATGGGATTGAGAGATTAGTTATTAAAAATTAATTATTTTTTAGCATCTCGAAGATGAGAAATAACAGTTCATTCATTTTCTATTATCAACTTGTGATAATTTCATGAATACATTTTCTATTTCTGTGGTTAGCAACTGCATATATGATTTCATAACTTTTTCTACATTTTATTTATATATATAATATTATATATATGCATATATAATAATAATTATATTATGAACAATGAG
>NW_014569781.1:22340-46242 GCF_001313835.1 Polistes canadensis
AAAGAAGATTAAAAAAAAAAAAAAAAAAAAAAAAGACTAATATCGATCGAAACAGTGTTAGGTCGAAGAGAATACAAAGTAAAATCGATAATTTCAAAACCTTTTCTTTACAGAACTAATCAAAACTATCTTATCAGTAAACTAAGCTTCTAATATATTCAAAACACCCGGTGAGTACAAGGTGTAGGAGAAAAATCGATCGACATGTAGGAAAGGAAATTAAAAAAAAAACGAACGGGTAGAGTGAGAATTTTTTTTTTTTTTTTAAATTTCCCGCCCTTTCACGTAGTTGTAATACTTTATTCAAAATAAAACGTTTACCGCAAATAATTATGAAAGGAAGGAAGGAAGGGGGGAAAGATAAATAAAGAAATTAATTTATATATAAGAAAAAAAAATGAAAATAGAAAGAACCGAAAACCGGATGAATAGAAAAAAAAAAAAAAATAAAAAAAAAGGTTTCCGGTGGTGAGAATATTTGGCGCGGTCACTGTAACCGACAAAGATGATGCCACGAGCATAATTTCTCAGCAAGGAGGATGTCAAAACCGAGTTATAGCAAGTCCAGACAATGACCTACGATCTCCTCCCTCCCTCCCTCCCTCTTTACCCCTTTAATTTCCTCCCACTAAAAAAGCACGGTTTGAAAAACATAGACATGATTATAGGAACGAGAAGGAAGACGGATTAAACAGTGGAGTGTGTGTCGCAAGTTTATTTACGGAATTTAACGTGAAATTTGAATTAAAGATAATATAATTAGAGTTTTGGAGAAAAAGATATATTATAAAGATATATTTTAAAAGTATCTGAGGAAAGAGGTACGATCGAAGTGAATGACAAAATGTTAAGAAGGATGCAGAGGGGAAGTAAAATCAGCAGCAGAACACTCCAGGGAGTCCCGTTTTGTGCACTTGACACGTAGCGACACGTAGACGGCGTTGCCCATAGCGAGAAAGAGATAAATAGTTAGATAGATAGATAGATACATAGATAGATAAAAGGTGAGGGAAAGGGAAAGAAGACGAACTAGAAATAAAATGATTAGAGAATACAGAAGTCTACTTAGAAATTCAGTGAACAACAAGGGGCGCCCGTTCCCAAAGGAACATCAGTAATAAAATCACGGGTCTAATAATATATAGAAATACAAGAAAAAAAAGATAAAATAAGAGTTCATATATATATATATATACACACTTGACTTTGCCACCGCAAAATTGGCAAGCAGGACCCTGCCATCCCTCGCGACACAAGCAAGTACCATTGACACAATCCCCGTTGATGCAGTTTTCTGTATCGCAACTTGATTCCGTTGTCGTCGTCGTAGATGAGGAGGATGAGGCAGCCGAAAGGTGTAAGAACCAACAGGAGAGCAACACCGCCCACCAAAGTAGAGGCAAGCATGGCACCGTGATCCCAACACCGCACTCTTTAAAACGTTCAGTCAATTTTAGTTTTTCAGAGGGTTGTTGCCTACGACGTTTCCGACGATATTTCGATTTATAAAGAAACAAAAACATCTGCACGATCTCTGCCATTTTGATAGGCTTCCATGTCAGAGACAATGGCCGACGGCGACGCACCGAATAAGAAGAAGACACATACGGGATAGGAACGCACTTTTACCTCTCTCCCTCCCCTTCCTTCTCTTTCTCTTTCTCTTTCTCTTTTTTTCTTGTTCTCTCTCAAATGAGAGAAACACACCGCGCACACTTCTTAAGCGTTTTCGGTTTAACACACCTCCCGAATCTTTACGTTTATCTTTTTTCACACGTTCTTCCTTCCTCCCTTTTTCTAGATTTCTATCTCTCTTATAAAGCTTCCTCGCGGATTATTATCCCTCTCTTTTCTGCTTTAACCACCCGCCGACCCTTCTACTTTCGCACGATGGTGCTGTCTGTCGTCGTTGTGCATGCTGTGTGTCTCGTCGAACAACGACGACGACGACGATTCTCTCCCCTTCACTTATTCACGAGCACCCTCTATAAAATCCGAACATTGTCGAACATTGTCGAACCTTTCCGATCGGTACACGTCATTTTTTTTTACCTAACAGCGCTTCTCAACTACCAATCAACGTTCTTCTACTTGATTCTAATTAAAACAAGGGGGAAACACATTTGTAATCTTTATTCTATTTTTATGGGTTTTTCTTTTCATATTATGTTCGCGTTAAATATTCGATAATATAATTTATAAATTTGTTAATCGTATTTCAAAATTGTTTTGAAGTTGCAATCTGTGAGAACACGACGAACATATTACTGGAACCGTGTCATGCACGAACAGTAAGTATGCACCCTTATTTAATGCTTACCCTTCTAACTTTATTTTGTGTAGGACAGATATTTCAGTAGAACCGTTAGTCGGGATTCCGCTATTTTCCCATTTGATACTCCCCCCACCACTTTTGTTAGAACGGGTCTGATTCGGGGCCAGTCTGTTTCTGGTGTTCAGTCTGTTAGGAACACTTTTACAGTCAGTTAAACACCAAAAAAATATACTCTCTTGCGTCAACAGTTAGAATGTTCATTAAAATCCTTTGAACAGTTCTTAATTCATTGAATTTTTTAATCTAATTTTTGTTTGTTTACTGTCAGTGTAAACAAGTCAGTGAAATTTGAAGAAATCTGACAATCGCGGGACCTTTAGTTTCATGCTAGTTTTAATTTGTCTATGAGGTGGTAGCAGAAACATTGATCATTTCGATTGATTTTCTTTAATACTTTTTTCAATACTAATTAATTTCCATTTGTTATCATCAATTAATTAATAAATGTGAGAATAATCTTTAATCAAAGATTACAGAAGTTCATAGAAGGCTCACAAATCCACTTTTCGCGTAACCAAAATCATCTTAGTTAATACCCTGACCACCAATGGGCAAGAGTTGGTATTTAACGATATGGTGGTGTAATACTATCAAAGAAATGCAGTATTCTACTTACTATCGTCCACTGGTGGTCCCGGTACTAACTAAGGTGATTTTAATTACGTTAAAAGTGGACTTGTGAGCTTTTACGTAATTTATTTATTCTTTGATCTTACCGACACGCGTAAGAAATTTCCGTAAACTTCATTATTCGTATCGATACTCGTTGGACCAATGAAATGTAATTGAACCGGTCTCCGACAAGCTTCCCACTCTTTGACATTTTATAGAAATAAATGATGTGATGTCGTCATCTATATCGAACAGTTCACCACCACCCAACTCTCTCTGATACAATTTCGAGTAGAACATGCTGCCAGTAATGAAAGGAACGTCACTTGAACACGTCGTTTTATCGTTGGTTTTACCGATTTTTATAATCAATCGATTTATCGCGATCATATTTACGACACATGAATTATTATTATTCTTTTTCTTTTTCTTCGTAGATAATTAATTTAACTTAAGTTTCACCTAGAGAAGCCTAAAAATAAAAAAAAAAAAAAAAAACGAATATAAAATAGTAAAGAATGATTTGATTATAAAAATGACGATACGATGTATTATAAACGAAGTATATATTTGATATAACATATTTTTTTTTCAAGGACGTCGAACATTTTTTATCGTAAGTTCATTTTAAGCATATCGTTTTCAATTCCGCGTGACTTTCACGTGTATATATATATATATGTATGTATGCATATTATAAATGAAATATGCAACGTTACGAAAAAAAAAAAAAAAAACAAACAAAATAAAAAAAAGAACGTCGCAGTTAAAACTGTATAAACAAAAACAATTGTTTGGATCAATCGTTTCGGCATATCTTTCGGCAAATCTTTCACGTTTAAATTAATTTTATATAAAAAATTATCTCATCTAAATTTATATCCAAATTTTGGTATCATATATATATTATATTTCGAATTATATTTATTCCAAATTTATTTCGATATCCAATTGAAATATTAAATTTAATTGAATTACTCCTTTGACGTTTAAAAATGGCCGAAAAATTAAACTTTCATTAATTCGTATAAAATACTTTAAAGAAAAAACAAACAAACAAACATTATAATTCGTCGAATTTAAAAATGGCAGGAAAAAAGAAAAGTGGAAGAGGTGGTAGGAAAGGAAGGAAACAAGAATCGAAATTAATCGACGAGTATCAACTTCGTCGCGATTTAAGAGCGGGAACCGAAGAAACGGAAGATTCTTTCGACATGGAGGATAAAACTTTAATTGAAGAAAAATTATCCGAAAAGGAAGCCGAATTAATAAACGAAATTTCATCGGAAATTAGAATCGGTGGTATTGAAGGGTGAGTTTATTTTTTTTTTTGTTTCTTTTTTTTTTTAAATTAAATTACACGCGTTTACGATAGGAATGATACGATAGTAATTTAAAAAAAAAAACACACACACATTAATCTGACAAAATTGTTATCTATAAGTACTCATAAGTATATACTTAATAACTCTTCTTCGCATAGCTTTGAAATGTTCTTATCGTATTACATTTTTAAAATCATTATCTCGAATTTGAAACGTACATTTAATAAAGGGGGGAATAACAGCTTATAAATTTCTTGATTTTTTTTGTTCTTTTACCTTATCTGACAATAAAGAAAAGGATAGATACAACATAAAAAAGAATGTAAAATATAATTTTTAAAATTTTCACGATTAAAACGATTGTTTTTTTTTTTTCTCTCGCTAATACAATAAGTATTAACTTTATTCGTGCAAAGCCATGTATGCATATATATATATATATTATAAATGCATTTTAAATCTGATCTGATTTACTAATAAAAACGATCGGTACTTGTTAAGTGATGCATAACTAAGTTGTATATTCAAATGTTCACGCATGTATACACACTGCTTTATCTTTTATTAAACAAAGAAACCAATATATATATACATACCCAGTGTATTCGTGTTAATATTTAAAGATTAAATCTCAATACCTCTGTCGAAAAAAAAATATAATAAAAGGAAGAGAGTTATCGTATCAGAAATAAATAAATTACTTAAAGTTTCGTTTCGTTTATAGAGGAGGTACACATTCAACACTTATAATAATCAATCAGAAAGGAGAGAAATTGATAGAAGTTAAGGGCCCCGACACCAACCATTGGGTAATTATTAAATACCTAACAAAATAAAAAGAATTATAATCTAATTATTGTTCTGATAAATTATTACACATAATAATTATAAAATAGATTCTGGGAATGAAAGAAACGGCTGCTAGGATTAATTCTATGATCGAACGTGGAAAAGAATTGTTGAACATACCGAAAACGGTTCCATTGGACTGCGTGGTATTTATTTCATTGTATTTTTATAAAAATATCTATTATCGAGATAATAAATAGATTTAATTGAATATATATATATTTGTAGGGTTTAAGTTTGAGTGGTTGCGAGGAAGAAACTACCAATCGTTTGTTAACTAATATTCTTCTCGAGGAATATCCAGATGCTGCTAAAGATTATTGCGTTAGTTCCGATACATTGGGTAGTCTCAGAACTGGTCTAGAAGTTGGTGGGGTTGTATTGATAGCTGGAACAGGAAGCAATGCATTACTTATCAATCCAGATGGTAAAACTCATGGATGTGGTGGATGGGGTTATATGATAGGGGATGAAGGCAGCGGTAAAGATATTTGAAAATTTAATTATCAATTCAGTATTTTCTCTCGTCCAAAATTATAATTCTTGATGATAAAGGTTCATAGGGAACTTGGACATGAAAATAAGTAGAACTTATTTTAATTGAGTTGGACGTTTCGTCCCTTTATTGGGACACTTCTTCAGCAACTTAATCTTTAAAGTTCCGCGTCTTTTTTTATTTAATTCGACATACATTTCTCTTTATGTTAATATTCCAAACACAACACATCTAAACTTCGTTAATTTGATCGTTATTATTCAAATACTTCAACAAAACTTTAAAGATTAAGTTGCTGAAGAAGTGTCCCAATAAAGGGACGAAACGTCCAACTTAATTAAATTAAGTTCTACTTATTTTCATGTCCAAGTTCCCTATGAACCTTTATCATTAATTATCAATATTCTTGTCCAGAAATAAATATTATTATTATTTGTGAAAAGAAGAACAACCATCATCTAGCAACACTGTAAAATTGTAAAGAAATTTAATTCAGGAATTTCAAGATACGAAAAGCCAAACGCAAGGAAATTGCTCAAATTCAATTGGTTCAAAATAAATTGTTCATAAGATTTATAACAACCGTTTAAAATTCACTTTGAGACTTATATTAATAATATTTGAAAATATTCATGATTATTTTGTTAATATGTGAATTATCATAAAGAATCCTGATATTTTTGTTTTAAGCATATTGGATCGCATACCGAGCTTGCAAATACGTTTTCGATGACATGGACGACCTAGTAAAATCTCCCTATCCCATATCTTACGTTTGGCCAGCTATGAGAGATTTTTTTAAATTAACAGACAGAACAAGCATGCTACCACATTTGTATTCCAATTTTGACAAAAGTAAATTCGCTATGTTCGCTAAAGAAATTGCGAATGGTTGCGATAGAGAAGATTCTCTTTGTCTTTCGATTTTTAAAGAAACCGGCCGATTACTTGCTCGCCATGTTGTTGCACTTTCCAAAAAAGCTCATAACGTGAGTTTCAATTAATACAAATATTTCTTATTTATGTTAAATCAAATCCTATTTGTTTGTTGTACATTTATTTTTTTAGGATCTTAAACTAAGTGATGGTGGTCTTAAAGTGATATGTGTTGGATCCGTATGGAAATCATGGAAATTCATGAAAGAGGGTTTCATAGATGAGATTCATAGTGGATTGATCATAGATGAACTTAGTCTTCTCAATTTAACAGCCACTTCCGCGTTGGGATCGTCCTATTTAGCTGCTGAACAAATGAATTGCCCTTTCGTTAAACCTTACAACGAAAACGTGCAAGTATTCTTCCATTATAAACGTGATCATTATGGTAAAATAGAAAATATCGATGATAATAATAAATCAAGTAGGACTATGGATACCTTACGGTACGTTACGTGCGATAAAATATGATAAAGATTCAATTGTACGTGTAAAAAAAATGTAGCTAGATAAATATTTATTATAATTAGAATATTTAATGTTCCTGCCTGAAAAAAAAATGAAAATGTCTGAAGATTGTACATCGATACGAATTAATTGATACATGTGAAACAATTGGGTTTTTTTCTTTTTTTTTTTCAGAAATGCAAATAATAAAACATTTTAATACAAATTTATTATCTGTGATTGTTTTATCAATTATATATATATATTAACATAATAATTTTATCGTAATCTATAGAAAAATAAAAAAGAAATTAATCGAAAAAAAAAAAAAAATTGAAATACGATAAGAAATATGTTCTTTTTTTTTTTTTTTTTTTTTTTCGGAAAAACATTTTCAAATTGTAATGTATATTCTTTAACCTACGATTGATTTTATTTACGAAATTTGAATAATTTTGTGATAATTTTAGAAAAAGGGAAATGGGAATAAGAACACTATGGAATACCTTTTGGAATTGGTTATTTTGGGCAGCTGCAATTGTAATTAAAATCGTATGCTATTTAATTCTTTTTTTTCTCAGTTTAATATTCTTCATCGCGTCAACTAGTGCAACCGTATTTTTTATCCTGTATCTTTTCGGATATATGTCGACAGATAACGAACATAGAGAATCGTAAATGAAATTAACTGAAAAAGAAAACAGGTATGTACTATATATATATATGTATATATACATGCATATATATACATATGTAAACCGTAATACGCGTAACGATTGAAAAGCTACGTAAATAAATAATTCGTGTATTTTTATCGAGGTTCAAATGCATTTACATTGATAAATATATATTTTTTTAGAGAAATTTTCAAAACTCATAACAAAAAATATTTCACAGCTTATAAATATGTAAAATAAAAAAAACAAATACAATAAAAGGAAACACAATTTTCTATATACTAGTGAAAAAAAAAATAAAAGTTATTCTTCGTTGAATGTGTAACTTAAAAAACACACGTGTAAATGGCTGATCGTAAAATATATAAACAAATACTGGCTAGTATTTGAAAATATTATTAATAATTATCACGAATTTTGAAAATTATTCTAAACATGCGATATAATCTATAAGAACGTATTATTATTATATAAAATATTTGAAATAATGTCAACAATGATATTGTATGAAAAATATATTCATATAAGCATATCACAATTTATCGTGTACATTAGAACATTTATAAATCTTGTACACACATATCATTTAATTATTATTATTATTTTTCATTTCGTTTTCCTAAATATTACAATTTTTCTTTCTTTACTTTCATTTTTATACCAAGGACCGAGTTCAAACAATTTTATTCTCATCATTTCTTTCTTTCTCTTTCTTAACTGCATAGCAGCAACATTATAACTGAACATATAGAATTAACTATGTATTTATGAACACAGGTCTTGGTAAATTTTCGCAATACACTCTGATATCAAATATAAATTTGTTGTATTATTTTTCGATTAAAATTCATATAAAGAATCGTTGATAAATTAATATGTACATAACTACATAAAATACTTCTTATTTTTGTTCAATTTTCTAGATACATATATAAATACATATTTTAAAGAAATTATTTATTTCTATTTAGAAGATATTTCTATAACAATTTGTAGATTTCAAAATACGCGAGAAAACAAATAATTTTATTTAATCAAATCATTCTTCATATTATTTTAGGATTACTTGGAATTATTCAAAGCCGTTCATTGTTAATAATATTATTGGATATTTAGTACCATAATTATATATTATTTTATAATAACGACAAGTTTGTCATATTGACTGACTTTAAATATCTTCTTTGTTTCTTTTTTTTTTTCAAAATACATTATCAATTTGTTTTCATTATTATTTCGTGCGATAACTGGCATATTTTCATAATTGCTTACTTTATACAACAAATTTATAAAGCTGCATATCGGTGAACTAGTTTTCTTAAATATTACAAATTTGGTTTTTACACACACAAATAAATATTTTGATTGTGACTATACAATATCATAAGATTGATATATATTTTTTTTTTAAAGAAACATTAATTATAAAAATACTATAATTTTTGTTGTTGTTGTATCGGTGGCTATGTAAAAAAATATTAATCGATACATCATATTTTATTCGATAAAAAAAAAGAATAATTCAGATAAATAAGACATTGCCATTGAATGTTATAAGATACATTCACTTGTGCTCAAAATTTGATTACATTTCTGATGATGTCATCCTGTTAAGTGACTAGCCAGAGCAATGCTTCCCTACATTGTTACATTCGTCTTATTTCATTCTTTGAATGTAATTGAACTTAATACTATATAATACGTTTAAAACAGTTGGTTGCATATTTTTCAAAAATATCTGAGCATTGTATTTTTAACAAAATACACATTGTACAATCTAACTTTATAATATATATATATAATGTTATATAATTTAAAAAAATGATTTTAAAGTCATAACCAGTTTAATAAGAATGACACATCTACTCAATTTGATCACAGTATTTTTATATAAGGCTTCATTAAGAATATATGTAGAATCATTTATTTTTTTTTTTTCTGTATCTCAGATAATAAGCTATGAGGTAAGAATCAGTAAAAGTATGCAAGATGTTAATATCAATGCTTTAAGTCGAATATTTCTATAAGTAATGGCTCTACACTAGATGGATTTACATTTAAATAAACGTTAACAACTTCGTCGTTCAATCTATGAAGTTCGGATATTTTTTGTATTAATTTTAAAAAAGTCGATTTAGCTTCACAACCTGGATAAACGCTTTCCAAGTATCGTCTCAATAGATAATAGTAAGAATTCTGTAAATGAAAAATAAACAAGAAAACAAGATGTTATATAAAATCATTGAATGTATACGTATATTTTATTAGTTCTCTCTTTAAATTTCAATATATATATATATACATATATATATATATTTTTGTTACCTGTTCCAATTTAATTACATCACTGTGTACAACCTTTGGTCTATCAGGTGTGAACAAAGCAATAGCACTTAGAATTAAAATGATATTTTCATCTCTCCATCGTGGATCAAATGTTCTAACAAATTTTGCATGCTCGGCATACAAATTACCTTTAGCTTCTTTCAATACATCAACTTTAATGTTTGACATTCTTTCTTGGCTATGTGGTATTTTCCACATATCTTTATCCGGATCATAATTGAGTGCCGATCTTAAGATCATCATTTCTGTACATCCTCCTTTCAAGAGAGCTAATTGATCTTCTTGGCACATATTTTTAAAAGCATTCATTTTTTTCGACATTTTTATAAGACGTCGTATTGCTATAGCTGTTAAATTTATAACATCCAACAACATAGGATCGGATTGTCCAAAACTTCCCTACAAAATAAATAACATTTAACAATTGCATAAATGAAGATTGTTTAAATTATTAAGGAATGTTATAGAATAATTTAATTTTAAAATTTAATAATAAAATTACTTTAAATTTGCATTCTTCTCCAACTAAATTTGTTATATCATCATCTAATGGAGCTAATAGTGCTTTATTAGCTACTATTAATTCATTTAACTTTGCTCTTTCAGCGTCGTTTAATTCTCTGGTGCTTTGATTCCCACCAAGAGCTGAATATGCTGAAAATTCCAATTTAATAGCTTCATACAAGATCGATTCGATCGAATTGGCAGCAATTGGTATTCTAAAAAGTATTTTATTTATTATTCATTTAAAAATAATTCAATCAAATGAATTTATTTTACCTTTGAACATCTTGAAGTACATCTTTAGTTACATCGGCTGTTGTTTTATTTGTACTTTGATCAGTATCTTTGTTTTTATAATTTTCAGTACT
Organism: Polistes canadensis; assembly: GCF_001313835.1. Taxonomy (NCBI): domain Eukaryota; kingdom Metazoa; phylum Arthropoda; class Insecta; order Hymenoptera; family Vespidae; genus Polistes; species Polistes canadensis. The sequence continues at coordinate 33,236 of NW_014569781.1, forward strand.
TTTATACGTTATTAAATCCTTTAAAATTGGATTTTCCACATGACTCTGTTTGATCTTAAATGGTTGTCTACTTGTGGTAGCAGATAAATGCTCTTCTATCACATCCTTCTCCAATTCTGGACTCGAATGTTTTAAGGTATCAGTATTACTATTATCAATACTATTTTCTTTAACAAATTGTGAAATTTGTGGATCTGCTGCTAATCTATTAACCAATACTGGATCCGTCATAATCTTTAAAATTAAATTTCGATCTTGAAATATTTTTGCTACTAAATGCGGATTATTGACAAATTTCATAACAAGTTCTGGATTTTGTGTAAATTTATTAACTAAATCGTTCCCTTTAGGACACATTTCTTTCTGTCTCTGACATGCTGTAGTTTCTTCAGTAAATGTTTGTACACTCGTATGAGAAATGGGACTTAAATTTAATTGTGTAGTTTCTACATTCGAAGTACAGTCGATAAACGTAGAAGGACCACTTTCAGGACTCTGTTCATATTTGCAATAACTTGCTGTACTATCTTCATACTCGTGCGGATAACGTGGTGATTGATTACTTGTATTACCAAAATTAGAATCAAATTCTAATAAATTCTGATCAAATTTTCTTGAATTTATAGAAATATTTTTATCATTTCCAGTAGATTGAGATGCAAGATCAAATTCATTAAACCTTGTTCTATTTGGTATTGGTGAATGAGAAGTCATTCTTCTTGAGTCTACATCAGTGTTAGGTTCCTCATATTGCGATATTAATTCGTATTTAACAAAATTACATTTATTACTATAAGAATCTTTTAGCATATCTAAAGTTTTAGATCCTGTTATGTTTCCACTTTCAGGTGGACTCGAAGGACTAGGAACACTAGCTGCAGTAACCGGACTCATATTTTCCATAGGATTTTGTCTACCCGCATCTAAATCAGCATACTTTTTATCTGACTCCCAAAAATATGTCTCAGATACATTAGATGTAACCGAATTAACTGTATCTTCAAAGGTACAATCTTCTACACAATCCTTTTTAACTTTGGATGCTTTAATGTTATCCGATTGAGGCCGTTTCTTAGCACGATTCTGTTCAATCTTTTGACGCTTTAAAACTTTATCTTCTTCTGACATAATGTATTCCTTACGCATCCCAATACTGAAACATTTATCCAAACGGCATTTTTGACAAAAACGTCTGGTCACTGGTGTGATGCTACAATTTTCTGTAAAAGGACACCGGAAATCCTATAAGAAAGAAAATCAAAATGATAAGAACAACAAGGTAACGTGTAACAAACAAACAAACAAACAAAAAATAGAGTAGGACCGTGTGAACAGAATTGAAAATGAACAGATGATTAATTGATTAAAGAATTTAAACGTTAAATAATTACCTTATTTTTAAGAGCATTTCTCCTAAAAAATGCTTTACAACTTTCGCAGGAAACTGCATTGAAATTGTATCCCAAAGCGCGATCACCGCAAACACCGCATATCTTGTTTGCTTCTCTCGCTGGTTGTTCATCTTCCATTTCTTAGGTAATGCACAATATAAACCAAACGATTATCACCTCTTATCTAATGCACCATTATCCCTGTTTAAAAGAGTGTTCCTTTTTCACTGACTGATGATTAATGTCAAACATCATGGATTAGATATATTTATTTTGATTATTATTGCATCTCATAATTCTACGACACAATTCTTATATTATTTATTACTTTATTTAGGAGACTGGTATCATCTTTGCTCCACAACGCCCCGGATCTATGAAATGCTGACTTGAAAAGCTTTAAGTGATAAACCAAATAAAGTGCTCAATTGGTAGTCACTTGGGAGTCATTAACGAGACGGTGCGCATAAACCTGTCATACCACGTACTGCCCAGTTCTCTGCCACTTCGGTTACTTCTCTTAAAAACCCTACCCCACCCCACCCCCTCCCAATTCCTCCAATCATTTTTATCTATTTATTTATTCCACCATTTTTTTTTTTTTTTCCGCCATCTTTTTATTTTTTTTTTTAATTCATTTTTACTATCGAACGAACGCGTTTAATGTGGAAGGTTTTTTTTTTTTCTCGATAAATTACGCAGCACGGTTGTATTAATGATATCGGTAAAGGGGGTGCATAGGTCGATTAAAAAATCTACACGCACATTAGTTAATATAATCTATTATCTATTGTGATATTTAATAATAATAATTTATTAATGAATAATGAAATATTGATGATGTTGTGTGTGTGTGTGTGTGTGTGTTTTACCTCTCGTGAAATAGTTTCGTTGTTTTAAACAAAAAAAACAACACAGATGTATTTTATCGTCGAACGTTGTGCATACGTGTGATGTAGGACGCGTTTTTTTTTTTTTTTTTTTGCTGTTTTCCTTCTATTTTATCAATTTCGTATCTTTACGATATATATCTTATATAATCTTTTTAATAATCGGTTATATTAATTAAAAACGAGAACCTTTGGAGCCTTACGTCGAATTTAATTACATCGATATTTCCAGATCGTTTGTAGGTTAACATCGGATCGATTTGTTTAAAGTAAAATAGTTATAAAGAAAAAAAAAAGAAATTGAAAACAGTGAACCGGAAAAAGAGATATCGAAAAGATAAATATAAAAATGAAGATGATACGCGATTAAAAGTAATAGAATCGTATTAACTTTACACGTTTCCAATTAATTTGTGATTAAATTTTATATGTGCATAATTTCTTTTCTATAAAATTATTTATTTCCTCAAAATATAATCAAATTTTTCGATCATATTTTTTAAGCATATGAAACTTTTCAAAAATCATTATATTTAATAGTATATGTACAAGGACGTGTAGAAACTTACGATAATATGTTGCAATGTGCACTTCCAACTTTATCAATAACTGAATGTTGCAATTTCAAATGGGATGATGTCTTTTCGTTTCCACCATATAAGAGTTCGTTTATAAAATTCAGATTAGTTATTATTTTTTAATTATAAGTACCGCACGCACAGCTGGTTATCACATAAAAGATATCGAAATTTGTACAATCGTTTTACGTGATTTTAAAATATTATATAGTCATATAAATGTGTATTTTGTTTTTTTCTTTTTTTGCGGCATTGTTACTACGATCGATCAAGCAACATGTTACAAAAAAAACTGAATCGATTCAATTATCAATGTGTTATTCAACACTGATATCATTATCACTAAATTCTGGAAATAAAACTTATTGTTAGATAAATACAACACCCAACGTATGAAACGTTCAATAAAAATGAATACCTATCGTTTATATATACACATATATATATTCTATATATGATATAATAATTTAAATGCTATTAATATTATATTGTTCAGAATTTAATAAGTAAATTACAATGAAAAAATTCTTTTTTCATTAATAAATAAATTATTTAGTTAATTAATTTTCGTGAAAACGTATGCAAGGTTTTTTTTATACTTTCCATATCTTTTTCTTATCCAATGTGTATGTTCAAATATATTAAAGAATAATATATTTCATACGATTAATTCATATCTCAAAATATTTTATAAAATTACAATTTTTAATCTTAATACATTCATTAATTTATATCCTTTTTAAATCTCGATCTTAAAAATATTAAATTCTATCACGACACACTTTCGCATTTATATTTAATCAAAAATACTATTATATAAAATACGATTGAAAATTGTGTATAAACATATATATCTTATTTGGTTTAATAAACAATTCCTGTTCATCGAAGGCACACATGATAATATTTAAAGTTAACGCTTTATGATATGTATACAAAAAAAAACAACAAAAATTTATAAAATATGGATATAAAATATGTATATATATATATACTAAATGCAAAGTGCAACCAGTTTTACACATATGATACATACAAACTAGATTTTGTCTATTCTACATGATCGAGGCACATCAGAATTAAATGTATTTGAAAATGATGAAATTTGTTAAGTATTCTTATGTTGACCATAACACAGACACGACGTTCCCTTATTCGGCAGTATACTTATTAAAATAACACGTGTGATTTTGGTAATACATCATTTTCTGTTTTTTTACATTTCCTCTTGAGAAGTAGAAATTCCATCTTACGTGAGAGACGTTTCTTTTTTTTTTTTCTTTTTGTTTCTATTTCATTTCGGTGTATCTGTTAATTTCGTACTTCCCGTTTGCACGCCACCAGTATAAAGAACCAATTCTTCTTTCGTGTAACACGTTACAATTTCTTCAACGCTTGAGAATGATTGTTCGTTTAATTTTGGAGATCCCAGAGCATACCTGAAATATTATTCACAAAAATAAAACATTAATAATTCATCGGATAATATTAAAATGAATCAAAAGTTAAATTTAAAATTAATATTTCCAAAAAGTTAAATCTTACAAAAATAAAAAGAATCCATTATACAGTTTCAACACATAATAAACGCAAGAACTTTTGATTCATCTGTAATATATAAAAAAATAATAGGAAAACTGTAAAAATATTGTACCTATTGTCAGATCGTTTTCTAACTGGAATATTGTAAACCCTATCCTTGCACCAAAGTACAAGAGCCAATGGACTATTTACGTTGGTGGTAGAAGGTCTGAAAAGAAAGTAACCATCTTGCGGAGTGCCGTAAGTACTTTCTGTAATAATAATATAAATGTATAATATTAATATTTAATGAAAGCAAACTTAAGGGGTTACATGGGTTTTACACCGGGGAAAAAATAGCATATTTTCAACAATTTTTTTTCTATATAAAGAAATGGAATTCTTATTCAAACTTTTTATAGTATTTAAGATACATATTTAAAGAAGATTTTCTCAAATTTTCGTTGAAAAATATTTTAAACTCAGTCATTGCGACGTCATTTTCGGTGACCCCACCGAAAAAAAGGGTTTCCGCGTTGACAGCAGAACTTATAAACGGTAAGGGTTTTTCTGTTGAAAAAATAGGGTCTTTTAGTGAATACTTCAAACTAGAAACTGGACGAAGGAAAAAGAAAAAAAATTGAAATTTGGATTTTTGGCAACGTTTTTAGCAAGAACATTCAAATTTCGCTACAATTTGCACCACATTTTGGTTTCTTAAAATTCGATTTTATGAAAAAAAAAACGAAAATCCTTCGTCCAAGTCCTTGTCAATAGTATCACGAAGACGTGTAGCAAATTTCATGAAAATCGGTTAAATAGTTTTCGAGAAATCCTGACAACTGACTTTAGAAAAAGCGTTTTGCGAAAAACACATTTAAAGATTTGAGTGGTGGTATAAGAGCCATTAAAAAGGCTCTATCTTTAAAACTACTACTCCTATCGACTTCAAAATTGAATACAATATTTTAGATGAGTTGCAGAATTTAAAAAAAATTTTTTTGAAAGTCCCAAACCCATGTAACCCCTTAACACAAGTTAGATAATTAATCAAAATGATTTCTTAAAACATAATAAACTAATAGCAATAATAACTTACGTTCCGAAATGAGTGTTATGGCTTGAGATCGAGTAACATTGTGATACCAAGGCTTGTTAATATAAGATACTCGATCTGGTGGTGGTGGTAATGGTCTCGTAGTTCTTTCATTTAATGATAATGAAGTATTACTACCAGAATGTGGTAAAGTTGCTGATTTTTTATCCGGTGAACGTTCTGAAACAATTAACAACAGTCAAAAATGATTATTTCAATCGTTCAATTAGATAATACAATTACTCATTGATATCGTTGTTTATAAAATATAACAAAAATATGTGTAGTATAAAAGAAAAAGAAATATATTATAAAATTATGTATACTCTTTTTTGTTTGTGTTTGTTTTTTTTTTACATACTAACTTGCTAAATTTAGACGTGCTTGTGTCAGAGTAGCTTGAGTCAGACACTCTGATAGGCTTGCTTGTCGACGTGTTGCAGTATTCAATGATACATTTCTTTTGCTATCGGTTATTATGGTTGCCATTATTTTATTCAATTAAATGCGTATCAATGTGATAGAATAATATTGTACAATAATAGATTTATGCATTTAACAAAAGTACGTGTACGTATACATCATCGTTTTTTTTATCTCCATCCATATTTAATTATCGAAACTTTTTAGAAAATATCAAACAAACGTACGACGTTCTTGTCGCGTTATACGTCGTCGCACAACTGACGCTAGTGAATTATCATCAATTTCTCAAATAACAACGAAAATATATTCCAATAAGAAGAAAAAACAAAGCTGAGAAAAATAAATCACGCAAAATCCGGTTTATTAAAGTGTTTAAATAAGGCTTTCAAGCAAAACAACAAAGTCTACTTCCAGAGTTTACTCATCATTTAACATAATAATCGACATTTGATTATTTTTTTATTATAACAATTGGATATGCTTGGAATTATCGTTAATCACCAACGATCTCTTTGTATTTAAATTCGCAGTGAGACGATTTTATACCAAGTTATACGAAAAATGTATTACTTTTATTTAACGCGAATTAATCAGTAACACGACACGTATACAAAATGTGTACGAAGATTTATAATTTTTTTGTACACTCGTTATATTTTCCAACACTGATATATATAAAAAAAAAAAGGCAATAAATTTTTCACAGAAAAGCAAAAGATTGATCCCAGTGTATTGCACGAGAAACTGTAGGAGACTGAGTATGCAACGTTGCGATGGAATGCATTTAAACGTTTGAAAATAATGGCACCCGTTCTCTCTTCTCTCCGTTGGTCTATCTTGGCATGGGGTAAAATATAAATTTGAAGAATAATTTAGAAATAGATTCCAAATAAATCTGATTCTTTTATTATGGTGTCCTTATATTAGTTCATAAGAACGAAATGGTGTTGGGCACGCGTTTAAAAGAAATTTCTTTGAATTTGATCAAATCATGCTTGGTTTATGAAAAATGAACAACGTGCTTTTGCGAATAATTTCATATACCTGGGGGATCTGGTGGTTGAGAATAGCAACATCTAGAAAGACCTCTCTTGATCCTTACTATCATATCGGAGACCTCATCGGCCAGACGCTCACCTAAACCTCCTAAGAGATGTTTGCTCAGCCTGAGATAAAAACAGGAACACATTCCATCACACTATTCGATTCTTCCTATTATCAAGCCCAACAATTTTCCGGTTTTTTTTTCTCCTTTCTTTCTTTCTATACACTTTGATTATATTTAACTAATTTTCGTAGAAATGAGAGAACAATAAATGTATAATAATAAACAATTGATCGTAAAATTAATCACATTTTCACGTAAATAATTCTGGTTATGCGTTTGATCTTCCGATCGTATTTGCAAATACAAACGTATTGCAAATCGTGATACATTGTTATAAATAATTTTGATTTTAGATAGGACGTATCGATCGACATCTTTCTGTTGTTGATTATGAATTAACAAACAAAAAGAAAAGTCCTCCCCCTTCCCCGTCGACCGAAAAAAAAAAATTAAAATCGAAGAAAAATCATTCGTGTGTATGCATTTAAATAAACAGTACGGTAGTTCGTGATCGACTGACAGAAAATTTCTAAGTGCATCGTCAAGTTGTTGCATGACAAAGAATGAATGAGAGACTCTCGTTGTATAGTAGTAAGATCGGTTATTAACCAACCACCATTTGTTGCACACGTGTTCGTGGGAAGCTAAATACATTATACTTTTTGTTATTTCCTTTTCAACTGTATTCCAAGTTTTTGTTATCCCTTGTCACGTAATATGATGATTCTTTTTGTTTTTCTTTTCTTTTCTTTATTATTCTTCATTCTTTCTTTATTTCTTTCATTCTTGTTTTTCCCACTTCGGATAATCTCATAAAACATTATATTAAAATAATGAACAACGAGTGTTCTTAACCCCATAGATTAAGACTTTTATCTTAGGTAACTTTAATAAGGAATTTAATAGATACCAACCATTTGCATTGTTCGATTTTGTTAGATGTAACGTTGGGGGTGGCGTGATGGCTGGTTTGATGGGTAATGGTGGAGGTACAATATTACTGCTTGGTGTTCTTTGAATAGGTCTTAAATAATTATCATTGTCTTCAGGCTAGAAAAATGAAAATGAATGTAAATTATAGATGAAAGGTTAATTATTACAAGAAAAATAGTTAATTAAGTAAATTGTGAATGTAAATAACTTACTGGTTCCGTAATGGATTCATAAATCTCATAGTGTTCTTGTTCCTCTTCACAACTGGTTGTACTTGGCGATTGATAAATGCTTTCAACAGAACTTTGAGCTCCGCTGGTCAACGATTGTTTGCTGTCGATTCTTGAGATCACCGATCTTTGATTTTGTTCTATTATTTGCTCGTCAAATTGTTCGTATTCACCCTCACTTTCTTCTTGCCTTGTTGGCAAATTGGCAATGAGATCCAAATTTCTAATCGATATGGACGGTTTCGATAAATCCTGATCGTCTTTTCCTACTTTGGTCAAAATTTGATCGACGTTTTTTTTAGGTGTTGGTGGAGGTGGAACAGCCATTCTTCCTAATTAGAAAATATCATATATAATATATAGAAATAATATATTATAATTATTATATATATAATATATTATATAATATATATTAATTATTTATAATATAAAAATAGTAAATTTGTTTAACAATTTTAACTAAAATATATTTTATATCTATTGAATTTATATTTGGTAAGATAGATAATTCAATGGATTTTATATTTTATTATAGATTTTTTCTTTTTTTTTATATTATTATAGATTTATTATTTTATATTATTTCTTTTAAATGATTAGAAATATAATATCTGATAAAAAGGAAAAAAGATAGAATATTAAAACTAACTTTGATGATCGTTCTGTGGCCGAGGTTTCGTTTTCGAATCATCGTGTAAAAATGATTTTCGTGGTTGTTTCGAAATGTTTGTAAAATTGGTTGGCCTTTTCGAAATGATTCCTTCCGGTTTTGGTCCTAACACTGGTTTCTTCGAATTTCTCAATTCCAATTGTTCTTTCAATTGTTCCGCCAATGATTTTTCTATAGTTCCGTGTAATCTTGAAACATTTTTAAGTGGTTGATTAGTCATGTTATGTTTATAATTAGCGTAAACACTTTTATCGTCCGGTAAAGTAGATTCGAAATTTTCATAAGTCGTTTCTTCATCTTCCTCCTCATTTCCCATCGTATTTTCGTCAACTTGATCATTAGTTTTAATAGTTTTCATTTTTGTCGAAATATTATTACAGTCATTACCATAATTGGAATTAATTTGATTATCATTAATGTTCTTGGTATCGGTGAAAGTAGAATTATGGTGGTCTTCCGTTATCTCATCTTCGAAATCTGTGTCCCATGAACTGGTATCGCTCATGTGATCTTCGTTTTGTTCCGTTTCGATATTTTTCTCTTGTACATATTTTTCCGGAAATTTTTTAATTTGTTCTACTAGCGTACGAAGTTCCCTGGAAATAAAAACAAATATATATACTACACCCATATATAAACATGGTGTGACACGAGAAAACAAAATAATAATAATAATCTTCTTCTCATTTTATTGAAAACAAAGCCATTTTAATTGTACAACAGAACGGATATTCCGCTTATAAACACTTTAACTCCTCGTAAAGTTGAGGATGTTACATTAAAGGATACAAGTACAACCCACACGCTATGCAATTACCATTTATGTAAATCTTGTATGCCTTCTAAGTGATTATCGAGTTAAATGCATCAATTGCAATTTCATTCTATCGAATACGCAACTTCGAAATGTTACCTGTGTGATTTATCCATCAATTTCTATTTCAAAATATTCTAATGAATGTAACGAAGTAACGTGTGTTAAATTGTTACAATATATTCTTGGATGATACCAAAAGCAATTACTTTTAACTCATGTGTGTCTCTTTCTCTCTCTCTCTCTCTCTCTCTCGTTGATACTATTTAAAGTAGAATTTCGCGATAATGTTATCGCTCTTTTATATACACAGATGAAATTACACACATATATATATATATATAAGATCCGTTGATGAAAGTAAAATACTTACACGCATATATGCAACATTATTGATTTGTAAATGTAAGCAACACGTAAGAAGAGACAATGGGAATGAAACCAAAATCGATGAACACTATAGGATACCATATATATATCATTACAATAGCTTTGCCAACGTGGCTTCGTATAATATACTACATATATATATATATAGAAAGCTAGTAGAGGAAAAATGTATTAAAAAAAAAAAAAAGACATAACAATGATAGAATTGTTGCGTTTTATTTGAAAATACCGTATTGGTATATACCGTTAATCCCCTATGTCACCATGTCTCAAATTCACATTCCTATGTTGGTAAGTTAATTGTAAATAAATACGCGTATTTTAAAACTTGTCTCTTGTAAAATTCAGATCGTGTAGCATCGTTTTTCTTACCATATCAAAGAACGAGTGAGGTCACTCTTCCATAGAGCCAACTTCCCTTCAGTCAAGTGCTGAAATAATTAGAATCAATTAAGATCTCGTCTAAAGAGGGCGCGTGCCAGTTGAATATCCAAAATGCAATTTTAAACGAAAACAATTGTATAGTTTAAATTAAAAAAAAAAAAGAACATGATTTTTTTATTAAATGATCGAGAATTTACAAAAAAAAATAAAAACAAACATCTTCAATCTTATATCTGTGCGTTATTTTTCATTTAAATCGTACCTACATTTCAATGAATGAGAAACAATTTGTTTTATTTCCAAAATAAATATCAAACAACTGGCACAGAAAAGAAAAAAGGTAAATGGAAAGTTGCATAATTAAAAATTGATTATATTATACTTACTAACAACTCGTCACCGTCGATTTGCCGTTTCGAAATTGCTGTACAGCATTCTTCCAAGCCATTCTATAAGTCGTATGAAATTGTATATTTTAAATAAATCGTGATATTAAATTACTTTCGTGCGTATTCGAATAACCGAAATATTTGAACGTAATTGAAACTAAACTTAAAAAAATATAATGTTGAAATATACGCGTGTCTCTCGAATCGTATTTTAAATTTAATTAATCGAATACGCAAACGTTACTGCTTTAGTCAAATTTAATAAATTAGCGCGATTTAAAAAAAAAAAAAGAAAAGAAAAGAAAAAGAGAAAAATGAAATTCAAATGAAAAATAATCAAATTAATATATTCGAAATATAAAATCAAGATTAATCTTCTATGAATATTTTCTATTTTAATTTCTCTTTACTTATATTTTCTTTTTTATCTTTTAGATAATACATATCTCTCTTTTAACTTTTTTTTTATCCTTCTCTTCATTATCTCTCTATTTCCGGCTTGTTTGAATATTAGTGTTTATTTTTTTGTTACATTTTCTCTTTTTTGTCCCCTTTTTCCAACAAATGTCGAACATTCTAATAAATCGATCGTAGAGAAACCAGGTAAGATTGGATAAGTGCAGTGACCCATAAGTAAAAATATTTACCGCGAGGTAAAATAATATTAAGAGAATGGATGACAACGACAACTTTGAAAGTTTTTTACTGACCTTTTTTAGGAGACACAAGACGTCGTTTGTATTCCACGTAGATATAATTTCGAGGGCATCGTTTCGAGACAATTTTTTGGACATCTCACCGCGTTTGAACGCGCCTGTTGCAAAAACAGCAAGCGTCGCACGTGTTCACCGCTCGGGCGCATCTGCATCGGGTTTTTGTGGGCGAGGTGTCTGACAGTCCTCCTCCTCCTCCTCCTCCTCCTCATTCCTTTTCATTTTTCCTCCTCCCGTTTCCTTCTCATTCTTCTTTTCATTCCTTCTCTCATTTGATATCTTTCTTACACATTGAGATCCTTCTCGCTTCCTCTCCTACAAATAGCATTATATACTGACCATAGGCTCTTATGATTGGTCAGTTTGTAATACTGGCACACCTAATACTACTGTGTTAAAGGTACGTTCACAAAGCTACATACCTTTTTTTTGTGTTATACGTCAACGTGGAGTAGATTCGACAAATTTTCCATTTTATTTCATTTTCCAATTTTCTTCTCAAAACTTTTGTCAATTTTTTTACGATTTATTTAAATCTATATATATTTATCGATTATTATTTATATTTTAAACAAATATATATGTTGGTCGTATATAATAGAAAAATATTTAAAAATTTCTAATTAAAAATCATTTGGGTAATATTTAAATATATTGTAATTTACCGCGAAAACATGTCTACCATGTTATTGTCGTTGATTGGATATTAGACGACCAATCACAAAACTTACTATAATATATTAATATATGATATATTAATATATAATCGATATATAATACATAATATATATAATATAATATATATAATTGTTATAATATATTAATCTATAGTGAAATTATTTAAATAATGTTAAATATATTTTAATTTACCGCGCAAATGCCTACCATATTTTTGTCGCTGATTGTATCCTAGACGACCAATCACAAAGCTTGGTAATTCTAAACCTCCATGAAAGCGATAATTCTGGTCGCGTAGTCGTAATTGTCGTGATGTTCGTGGCTGTTCATCGTGTGTGCCAAAGAAAGAGACAATTACCGGTTAACATTTATTTAGAATAATACATATTTTTTCATTGTTCTAATTTAATATTAACAGGTGACAAGATGACTGTCCCAATTATAAAAACTACACCTGAATACGTTGAATTTATCAAGTAAGCTATCACACGTTTTATTATATTTCTTTTCTTTTCTTTTTATTTTACTTTCTTTTCTTTTTTTCACTATATATGTATTAAATTTTGTTCTATCTTTTAGTATTATCATTTTATTATTTACACGATTATATTTTATTGCGTTATTCGTCAAATTATCGATTTATTTTCAAGCGCATTATCGTTATCTAAATGCATTTATTCTTTATTGACCTAATTGATATTATTTCTTATTTCAATATATATTTTTTTCTTTTGTATATTTTTGTATACTTCTAAGAGCAAAGAGCAATAAATTTTTTTTTAAATAAATGCATATA
>NW_014569781.1:46274-64096 GCF_001313835.1 Polistes canadensis
TAATATATATATATTATATATACATAATAATATATACATATATATATTATAATATACATTATATATATGTATATATATATATATATATATAAATATTATTTTTTTATCTAAGGTCCAAAGATCTATCGGTTATACATTTCTTTGCACCATGGGCACAACAATGCGGTCAAATAAACGATGTTCTAGAAGAATTGGTATTATTGAAAGATTACGAAAATGCTAAATTTGCGATGTTAGAAGCTGAGGAATTACCAGAAATTTCTTTAAAAGCTGGAATTACCGCAATACCAACAGTTTTATTGTATAAAAATGAAGAAATAATAGATAGAATTGAAGGGGTTAATACAGGAATGTTAATTGATAGAGTAAAATATCATATAGGCAACGATGATCCGACTCCTTTAACAGAAGGAATAACTTTGGGAGTCAGATTAAGAAGGCTTACAAATTATGCACCTTGTATGGTCTTCATGAAAGGAAGTCGTGAACATCCACGCTGTGGTTTTTCAAGAACTATGATCGCCCTTCTTGATTCTCATAGAACAGAATATCAAACCTTTGATATATTAACTGATAATACGATCAGAGAAGGTTTAAAGAAGTTTAGCGACTGGCCAACTTATCCACAATTGTATATTAATGGCGAATTTATTGGTGGATTAGATATAGTCAAAGAAATGAGTAATTCGGGTTACTTAGACAGTATGTTACCTAAAAAAAGTACCTCCTAAAATAGGTAAATAAATCAACGAGATTAATCCTTTTGATACAACTATTATGTCATTTAAAAGTAATGCTATGTGAATTAAATAAAGAATGGAACATCACAATTTTTAACGCATTCTTTCAAATTATTTAGATTTTAATCATTGAAAACTAATGCAAAATATTTATGATGACATCAGTAGTATCGAAAGGATTTAATAACATTTATAAATGTATCGAGTTATAATAAGAAGATAATAATGATGTTTTTTGTTGCAGAAGTTAAAATAGGACCGCAGCTAACTAATTATATCCATATTTCCTAGAATTATCTAATACAACATTTTTATCTTCAACTGAAAACAATTTTTGCTTAAACGATATAATAACATTTACGAATTTAAATAGAAATTATTCTATAATGCGTCATTATTTGTTAATATTTTTTACCAAGAATGAATTAAAAATGTCATTTTTACGTTGTCATATAAAATGCAAACGTTTCAACTATGGATATAAAGCATGCGTTTTATGATTTCGTATCTTTTTTTTGTTATAACATATTGAATACGAAAATACAACAAAATTAATATTAATCTTTTTGTTTATTTATGAATTCAAATGCAGAATATATATTGCATTTTGTGCGATTTTATATATATGTTACCATGTGTTACCATAATTCATAAAATAATTATACCAATCAAGTAAAGAATGAAATTGAAATTAGATCTGCTTTAGGATCAGCTTGTATTTTGAAAACAAAAGTTTTGTTAGTCGCACTATACTATCGATTTTCAATGTATCATGTTGATATAATAATCAGACACTTTAACAGTAGTAACACATATATATTAAATAAAATATCATTTCCCAACTAGAATAACAAAAATTGAAGGTAACAAAACTGTTACAGCTTTTTAAAATATAATTGTTTTATTATTAAATTTTTTAAATAAAATTGTACCACTTTCGCGCGTAATATATTGGGTTGGCAACTAAGAGAGTGCTGTTACCGACCCCGTCGGTAAGGTAGATTTGTTTGTTACCGATCCTTGCATTATCTTGGAAACTAAATGGTTGCGGATTTTTTCAATTAAAATAACTGCAGTCACTTAATTGCCAACTCAATATATATATATACATACATACATACGTATATATTTATTTAATTGATTTCTTAACAAAATTAAATTATTGAACATAATTAATAATCAAGGATATTTCTTTGATTAATTATTTCCTATTTCTTTTGTTTTTCGTACTAAATTGTGCTCCTTTCTTAGCACCAGCGACAATACCTTGAAGCCTTGTTGCCATCTTTTTCTTTTTCCTAAAAATTCATATTTTTATTAACGCATCTGGAACATTATTTAATGAGTTCAACATTTGTTTTTTAAGATATTATTATTATATACCGTTTATTTAGAGCAGCTCTTGTTAATGGTACATAAGCATAAGGATCCGGTTTGCCCTTCTTTTTAATGTCACCTCCTGCTTTAAGTGCACGGTACTCAGAACCAGCTGTCTGTTCTGCCTTCCTTACTTTTAGCGGTCGATGAATACCTGAACCTCCAGCTATAATAAAGAGTTAAAATTATTCTCTTATTAGAAATTACTAATTAATTTTCTTTTTAATATCTTTCGACAAAGACCGTCTCTGTTAATTCCAATCGTCACTTAACTTTAATCATCGTACGAAAACTAGTATTTTTAATAAGATAAGATTATTGACACATTTATTTTTATAATATTTGTTAGTTTAACTTATTAAATTGTAATATTATTATTTCATTTATAGTTATATGGTTTATATATTTTAAATTTATTACGAATGTGTTAATAATACTTACCTCGATATTTCGATGAAGCAAAACTCTTTATACTTGTAGTATCAGAATTCGTACTACGTTTTCGTTTTCGACTTGCAGGATCCACAGATGCTAATGATTTTTTGTCCTCCTCGTCTTCTTCTATAAGAAAAAGAAAACCAGAACGATTAATACATATTTAATCCTTAAAAAATAAACAAGTACTATATATATATCATAAAATTACCATAATTATCATCGGAATCATTTTCAGATAACATATTTTTTCTTTTTCTATTTTCTGCATCATTATCCTCATCATCCTTTTGATTATCATCCTTAATAATAATTCGTCCATCTGGAGCAGTTTTAAATCCATAATCTTTTGGTTCTTTCGGTTTTTTTATAGGCACGTTCATGCTAACATTCCCAGGTTGTGTTGCTGCAAAGTACGTGAAATTGTTTGTTAATAATATAATCATTTTATACATTACAAATGTTACTAAAGTATGAAACGAAAAAAAAGAAACTAACTAGTTATATTCCTGGCAGTTGTAGGATCAATCAAATCAACAATATTTTCTTCGTTCTCTTTAATCCAAGCTTCTTTTCTTGATGTTCTCTTTTTATTGTTTTTCTTTGGTTCTTCATCCTCGCTATCACCATATTCTTCTTCACTCTCCGCCAAGAGATCTTCCATGCTAATAAAAAAGAAAAGAAATTAGTACATAGATATTTTTACGTAATTGTTTTTTTTACGAATATCTAAGAGGCGCTACCTTTTTGGTCTTCTTTTAGCACTAAATTCATTGTCTTCGTCTTTATCACTTTGTTTCATTTTTTTCAATTCCTTACTCTTCTTCTTAAGTTGTTCTACTTTATTAATATTTTTTAATCTCTTATGAAGAATAACATCTGACACTGGGACCATTTGGGAAATTACTTTAATGCTAAATTTCCTTATCAATTTGGTAAAGATATCTCGAACTTTTTGTCTAAAGTATCTTTTACAATTATCATTCATATCGGTCAAAGCTGCCATCTTGAAAAAATTTCAATTTTACAAATATATTATTATAGTATATCATTAAAGATTATTATTATTACAAACAAATTTCACTTACTATTTTTTGTAATTGTTGTGCAATTAAATTAGTTGGCGTTATACTAATAAATACTTTAATATATGATAATGCTGATTCTGCTATTTCTCTTGTAGGACTAATTGCAAGCGAACATGCGTGTCCTATTATTTCTTCTGAAGTTTCTTGATGAATGGAATCTATTTAAAAAAATATATATATATTTTATATATTATTATAGTGACGTGTGTGTATAATATCAAATATAGAGATAGATAATCGTAGAAAATAATAATGAATTTTGTAATTACCGCTATAATGATACACGATAGAAGCTAATGCAAGTAAAGTACAACTGCAGTATTTTGGTTCGCCAGCTAAACCTACTACTAACATTTGTATATATTCTTCAAGATATGAACTTTTTTTTAAAAATACATCTGCAATAGCATGTATCAATTGATATGCTGAAGTACGACATCTCTGATTAATATCCTTCACGCATAATATTGCTTCTGGAATGATAGCTTGCAAAAATTTCGATTTCTCAAGTTTTGGATGAACTTTTATAAGATGTACCAAACATCTTATACGAGCCTTTTAAACAAAAAAATACACATGCACATACAAAATTAAATAAAACATCTATTATAATAATTTAAGTTAAAATATAATAATATACATACTCCTTTACTCGTTTGAATTAATTTAGTTGCAGAACTAGTCATTAGATTTTGAATTTCGCGTCTATGTTCTTGTAAGAAATCTTTACATATTTCTTTTTCACTGCCACATAATCCCTCCAAAAATCTGCAAATATTTTTTTATTTAATTTCACATATTTGGCATATATATATAAACGTATGTAACAAATTAATGAAATTACTTGTATGCTTTTTTCTGTTCCTTCCCTTTAGTTTTAGATTGGATATATGGTACACACATGTCATAGAATTGCTTAATTCTAGCAACATCAGTAAATTCAATTAATAATCTTATCAAATCATATATACTTTCTTTTGTAAAATCATCTACTTCAGTGTCTTTCAATTTAGTTAATGCTTTATCAAACAATTCACATATCAACTCTTGTTGCGTTATTTTCAAATATATCTGTAAATGGTAACCGATATATAAATATTAAATTTAATTATTATACAGACAAATGTTCATTTTTCATTTGATTTTAATGTTACTTTAATTGTCTCAAATGCAGCTAAACGATGTCCCTCTTCATCTGTTCCCTTTGGTTTAGTCGTGTACAAAGCAAACAAAACTGGTAGATAATTTTTAGCAAAACGAGAAAGCTCAGATATATCTTCGGTATTATTATTTTCCGTTGCCCTTACGATCAACTTTCTTAAAGCAGACATTGCTGATAATCTTATATCTTTAATTCCATTAATAATTGATCCCAACAATTTAGCAATATTCTATAAATATATAAATGAAATAAAAATATTATAATATTTTCCAATATACACACATTTAATGAAATATTTAATATGCATACCTTGAAATTTTCTTTAACGTCATCAGCATCATTGCACAAACTTGGCAATATTGCCCATATTTGCGTTACAAGCAATTCGTAAGTTTTACCACCTACCGGTTCTTTCGATTTGGCACTAAAATAAAAATCATTAAATACAAATTGATATTTAAAGTATCGTGTGATTATTTATACTTACTTGCAGATCACTGCTAATGGTAATAATACTTCCGTAAAGAAGGAAAGTGATCCACAAGTTATGGAGTCTTTCAATAATGGTAATAGCCAACTTCTTTCTAAGTTTAAAGCACCTTCTGTTGTCTACAAAGAATAGAAGTTTTATGCATATATTTTTAAATAGAATTTGATTAAATCTATTATAACATACTTGGAGAGGAAGAATCTCTAAAACTACACGAGGACCTAGTGTTTTTATAGCTGCTCCAATTGCATTTTCAGCTGCTGAGGAATGCGTAAAATTGTATGAATCGCATAACTTTCCTAATGTTTTTAATATATCTAAAAGATGTAGATTTTTTGTTTTTCCAGTTATCTGTAAGATAAATAGTTTATATAAAATAGGAGTAAATTAAAATCCATGTTGTTATTTTATTTAGATTATTATTTTCTGTTTTTTTTTTTAAATAAAAGATATAATTACCTGAAATAGCAATTCAATTGAATGAAGAATACTATCAAATGGTATACTCGTATCAAGATACTGATTCTTTACTGATCCATGCATCATACATATTATTTGATCCAATATTGTTTTGTATCTATAAACAGAAAAATTGATTTGCATTAAACTATATATATATATCATTTTTTTCGATAAATTGAATTACATTATAAAACATACTTTTTAGCATTTTCTTCATCTTTACATAATGGAGTAATACAATCCTGTATAAGTACTTTAATAGTATGAAAAGTACCCGATATGACTTCTTGTTTATCAGAGAGCCACAATTCAATACATTTTCCGAATATTCGAGGAATAATAGCAGCGCACATATCCGGAGATTTTCTACAATTATTATAATACACGTATATTTAAATTTCGTATTCTGTATTATTAGAATTGATAATAAATATTTCTTATAGCTAGTTTCTGCTTACTCAATAAGATTGCAATATGCTTCTTTCATAACAGTTAACCAAGCAAGAGTTGGTTGTGCATCAGTTGCAGGAGGTTGATAATCATAAAGCGCAGTTATAATTTGTGCATTTCTTTGCGATGGTAATATTGTTTCCGATGGTCTAGACACGAACAATCCATGCAAAGCTTGTAAACAGCATGACGTTGTCAAAGCATTGTTTAATCCCATAATACGTAAAAGTTCTTCACAAATAGTCTGTATCAAATAAAATTCATGATATTAAAATGTATGTAAATGTATATTAAGAATAATGTTAGATGTACCTTTACATATGACTTTGGTAATACATGTATAATATCTTTAAGTAATACGAGAATGTGAAGAACACTGGTTATTCCACCAGGTTCACAAGCTGCATTCAATTGATTTATACAATGTTTAGCAATATGTGGTGCAGCTGGATGATATCCAGGAGAATCTTCGCGAGTCATTATGTCACTTGCTGTATCACATTAAAAATAGATAATTTTGTTATTGATAATAATTTATATCAGAATAATTGTATAATACCTTTAAGTAGAGCACATATTCCATATTGAGCTGCTTTCCTTATTTTAGGTTTACTATGAACCGTAAATGTCAGAACAGCATCTAAAATCTGTATCGTTGAAGAATTTGACCAAACTGCAGCTTCTTGAAATCGTAACAATAGTGAAATACAACTGAGACACTAAAAGAATATAATAATATTTATAATAAATTATAAGAAGATTTAACAAGCATTAAAAATCATTAATTGTAAACTTACGTGTCTTATTATAAGAAAATGTTCCTCTTCTATATACTTTGTTAATATTTGAAGAAATATTTGACTAACTGCACTAAATTGTGCATTGAGAACATTAATAGGTATACTTCTAAATTCCATTTCTAATAATGATAGAGTAGCAGCAACAGATATATCGGTATCAACTGCTTCCAGGGTACTCATCTAAAGAGAACATCTTTTATCATATTCCATTTAAAATTAGAATCAAAAATTTGTCATATTTACCAATGCCCCAAAGTATTCAGTCGTAGTTCCAGTTCCACCATTTTGCTTAATAACTTCTGTAATTGCTGATATAACAGCTAACATTTCCTTTTGGATTAACGATTTAGGTTGAAAGCGTTCTAAAAATCTATAAAATATTACATATTGAATATGCATTCATAAGTTTAAAAGAAAAAAGATTAAATAAAGGAATGTTAGCAAATGTTGCTTATTATAATTACCCTTTGAAAGATATATGCGTACAATTACTGTAAGTACTGGCAAATGATTTTACAGTATCAATTGTTCCATCTATAAAACTTTCTGATTTATCATCATCATCACCATCAATATCTACATTTTTTAATCGAGGTACAATACTTTGCATAGCATCATGTTTCTGCAAGTCTGCTGTTGTTATACCAGGTGTTCCTAATATATTAAATAGATTGTTTACATGAAATGAAAGATAATAAGGTTTATATAAAATACATAAATTGATTAATCGTAAACCTTCTTTATGGATAATATAATTAATATAAAATTATATTAAATAAGTACGTACCACCAAAATCTTTAAAAAACATCCATGTAGCTTTTTCACGATGTTTTGTTGTTTCCGGATTAGAATTGGAACTTTGACCCTTTGGCCAACGTTTTGCTTTTTTTCGACTACCTAATCGTACTATTTTACCCATTATTATTGAAAATAAATTCTTTTAACTACTTTTATAATATTAATATCAATAAGAAACAGTTAAATTTTTCTACATCAACTTTGTGCATAACCATGCAAGCACATGGGATGTATGCATCGAATATATCATTTCAAGAAAGTCGAGTATGTATAGTTGAGAAAACATAGTTATGTTATTAATTTCTATTTAAGAAATATAGATAGCGCTTGTTGATCACAAAAACATAAGTTTTATTCCAATTTGTTCAACCAATAGGATCAATCAAATAAAATTACCAACATATATATTGGTAAGGAAGAAATTCACAATACTATTAAAAGATAAAGTAGAACACGACATTGAGACATTACCATGTCGGTAAAGAAGACATTCACAGTACCATATGAGATAATTTGAAACAGGTAATTGAGATATTGACAAAATTTCAAATTATTTTATTTTTTTATTAAATTAATACATCATATAAAGAAACAATGATTTCATAATGAAGATAAATTTTCTGTACAGTATCGTTTTACCTTCATACATAGTACAAATGGAAATTGATAAACCAAAAAAAAAAAACGAAAAAAAAAATATATATATATAAGAAATGATTTTTAAAACATCTTTTAAAAGATCATCGGTCTTTAACAAAAACGTATAATACATTCGTAATATTTACATATTATTTACAATTAAAGTAATCCCATTTTCATTAGAATAACTCATGGGATAATATTTACATCAGTTTTAAAATTCCGAAGAACATTCTGTGTCAGAGGTTGTGCAGTTGGTATAGTTCTATTAGGTTTGCTAGGAGCTGCAAGTAATTTACTCCAAGCTCTGCAAGTTTTACCAGACCAGACCCACATGCCTGAGGTGACGCCAATGACCAAAGACAAAAATGGTTTTAAAAGGGCCACTTCGAGTCCTGCGGCTCTGTAAACGGGGCCAGGTGCACAATTTTCGGCTGATCGACAATCGAGAGCAGCGAGAAGTGCGAGCATTCGCCAGCGTGGTTTCGTTGATGATTCTTGTAAGATACACGTCAAGTTACCAAGTGCTGGCAAGACGTAAAGTAACGCAAAGATTCCAAGACGAGTCATTAGTCTTTCCAATTTTGTTGCACTACGACCAGCCGAACGAATGGCACGTCTTACGCGAATCAATGCACCACCTGCCACGGCTGCTAAAATGCAACCGAGAAACATCAATATTGCATGTGGTAAAACTTCATGCCATAAAGCGGATTCATCAGCTATTTGGCAGAGACCGGTAAGCTCGTCTGCAACTATCTGACGAGAAAGTAAACTACCTGTGAATAAAGAATAATGAAATATTTATTAGAACAATAGAGTTTCTCAGAAACTGACATTATTTTAATGAATAATCCAAAAATATTACCTCCTGTGATTAAAAGTGGTAATCCCCAAGCAACTGCATGCAAATACGAAGCAATATTGTGCAAAGCTTCGCTGCTCCACTCGTTTCTAGCACTTAAGAACCAACAAACGCACAATATTGTCCACCAAGTGCTACTAGCTAAACTCAGATAATGTTTGATGATCCACCAACACGTACAAGGAATACTTTTTAATCCATCATGAACTGGCACGTAACTCGGTCCATCGATTTGACTAACACAACTGAGAGTTTCAGTACCAATCGCACCTCTGATGATATAATTTACCGATAATAGATTGTAACAAAGTGCAAGAAATACAATAGGTCTTTCTGGATAACGGAATCTTGATGGTTCTACCCAGAATGTTAATAGTGTGAAAAGGGTTGACAAAAAACAAAGCCATGCCCATCCTATTATCCATCGTTCAGTAAATTTTTTATCCTCGGCACGATAATAAGCATCGGTACCGCAACGTGGCACGCAAGAAATCTAAAAATTAACAAAGATTATTTTGTTTACATACTTCTCTATTCGCGAAATAAAATTTTGTTCAATGATTCACTTGAAACATTCTAACTAACCGTTTGTACATCCGGTGTTTCTACGAAATGAGGTGGACATTGATGATGATTCTGCAATCCCGTAGACGTTTGTACAGGCTGAATTTGTTCTTGCGTTGGCCATTGCTGTTGAACAGGTGGAACAGGATCGGAAA
The DNA here is from genome assembly GCF_001313835.1 of Polistes canadensis. Taxonomy (NCBI): domain Eukaryota; kingdom Metazoa; phylum Arthropoda; class Insecta; order Hymenoptera; family Vespidae; genus Polistes; species Polistes canadensis. Next base: position 56,301 of record NW_014569781.1, read on the forward strand.
GTGTTTCTTCGGGTGGTTGAACGCAAAGTGTATTACCTAGAAATTCGAAATAAGAAAAATAATGTATTAAAAGTATCAAATATTAAAAGAGATTATAGTAAGTAAAAAGTTAATATTATAATTACCACGATCCAAAAATCGATCGCAATCGAGCATATGTGGCCAAGGAAGTGTGAGACTGGTCAATGCAGGTTCGCATTCTCTTCTAACAGAAAGACAGAGAGATTTGCAAGCTGGTATCTGCATGGCTACATGTTCGGAACATACTGGTGCAAATACTGCGCAAAGAAATAGCCTCAAGTGTTTCGAACAGTTGTAATGTACCAGTGGCATCAGAGTAGCCAGCTAGAAAACAATCAACAAAAAATAGAAAATAATTAAATTATTCATCTTTAAATTAATTAAATTAATTAAACATTTGCAAAAATTATCAGCACACTCTCGAATAGATTTAGAATAAACTTATAGGTCATTTTGTAAAAGATATTAAATATAACACCATAGTAGATAATTTCCTAAAAAATTCCATTTTATATTACACCCAAAGTTCATTATTTTTTAAGATAATTTTATTTAGTAAATTATACTAAACAACCATTGTATGTTATCTGTGGTGCTGTATTAAGTTATCAATAATGTTACAACGAAACCGTGTTGTATATTAGATATATATAATAAAAACAAGAAATCGAAATATTTTTTAGAACTCTTAACGATTAAATTAGATTTTTAGCAAAGAAAAAGAAGAAGAAAAAGAAAAGGATCGAAAGGTTCTCTTTGAAAGCGATCGAGCTTTGAGAGAATCAGGGGGTCGGGATGGTGATGGTGGTGGTGATGGTGGTGTACAGGTAAAGTTAGGAGGAATAGGGAGTAGTATTTTTCTTCTCGACTCGGTGTAATGGAGCAGGGAGCAAGCAAGCAAGTAGGTAGAAGGGAAGAGGAGGAGGAGGAGGAGAAGGAGGAGGAGGGTCTCGAACTGATGGGGCCCTTTCTCGAAGGGAAGAGAAAACGAAACGTCCATCGAGACTAGAGGCGGGAAGAATGGGCGGGATAATTGCCCATGATGCCCACCGCTCGTTATATCTCATGGTACCGTCTTCTCTCCTCCGCCCCGTTAGGTGCATTACCCCCTTATTTTCGATCGTCCTAGTCCCCCTCTCCCTCCCCTCCTCCTCCTCCTCCTCCTGACTCTTCTTATTTCTTCTTTTTCTACTTTTTTTCTTCGCTCCTCTTATTCAACCTTCCCTTAGGGCATTTCCAAAACGCACCCCCTTTTTCTTTCATTATTTCCTTTTTCATAAATAATTCCTGTATCGGTTAAATAAATAATTGTAATAAAATATTCAAATTGATTAATCAATTAAGTGCATCGTTTGACACGCATATACATATATCGAATAAAATAATAATTCTAGTAACTAATTTGTTACGTATTATACAGATGATTGTTTACGTTAAGGGGTTACATGGGTTTACACCCGGGAAAAAATAGCATATTTTCAACAATTTTTTTTTCTATATAAAGAAATGGAATTCTTATTCAAACTTTTTATAGTATTTAAGATACATATTTAAAGAAGATTTTCTGAATTTTTGGCTGAAAAAATATTTTAAACTCAGCCATTGCGACGTCATTTCCGGTGACCCTACCGAAAAAAAGTGTTTTCGCGTTGACAGCAGAACTTATAAACGGTGGGGGTTTTTCTGTTAAAAAAAATAGAGTCTTTTAGTGAATACTTAAAACTAGAAACTGGACGAAGGAAAAAGAAAAAAAATTGAAATTTGGATTTTTGGCAAGGTTTTTAACAAGAACATTCAAATTTCGCTAGAATTTGCACCACATTTTGGTTTCTTAAAATTCGATTTTATGAACAAAAAACGATAATCCTTCGTCCAAGTCCTTGTCAATAGTATCACGAAGACGTGTAGCAAATTTCATGAAAATCGGTTAAATAGTTTTCGAGAAATCCTGACAACTGACTTTAGAAAAAGCGTTTTGCGAAAAACACATTTAAAGATTTGAGTGGTGGAGTGCAACTTCCCAAGGCTCTATCTTTAAAACTACTACTCCTATCGACTTCAAAATTAAATACAATATTCTAGATGAGTGGAGAAATTTAAAGAAAAAAAAATAATTTTTTTTGAAAGTCCCAAACCCATGTAATTCCTTAAAGGAAAATTAATGAGGTTGACCGCGTTGTGTGTTTGTTCCTGTTGCACATTTTTGATTATAATTAATTATAAAATAAATCAATATTAAAAATTGTCAAATCAAATGTGTAATGTATAAGAAAAAATTTGAACGAGCAAGTAATCAATCACATATCGAATAAAATAATAATTATAGTAACTAACTTGTTATATACTATAGATGGTTAGTTTTCGTTAAAGGAAAGTAAAGAAGGTTGACCGCGCTAGTTGTTGTTCCCGTTGCACCCTTCGAGTATAATGGGTGTAAAAAACGATAGAAAGAGAAAAAGAAAGAGAGAGAGAAGGACAGGATTGGAAGATGGATTGCATCGGTCTCGGTGACGGATGCTCGTTCCTGTCACGGTCTAACTCTCTCTCTCTCTCTCTCTCTCTCTTTCATTATTTTTTTTCGATTCGACGATGACAATGACGAAGAGGAAGAGGAGAGAACGAAGATAAAAAGTTCTTCCTCGTCTGGAACAACGATACCTAGACTATGTGTTCTTCTTCTCCTTCTTTATTTCAAGAAGAAGAAGAAGAAGAAGAAGAGAAATCAGCAAAGAAAGAAAGAAATGAAGGAAGGAAGGAAGGAAGGAAGACCGGTTTCCGCATGGTGTGCAGTGAATTCTTCCCTTCCTTCGTTATTTCGCGTTTTTCTCCGAGAATGGCCCGCCGAAGAGAAGAACACACCGTAGGGAATAAGAAAGAAGGGAATATCCACCTTGAAGGGAGAGAAAGGGGGTCCCTGCTTGCTTGCTTGCTTGCTTGCTTGCTTGCTTGCCTGCCTGTTTGCTTCAACGTCGATGCTTCTGCTTCTGCTGCTTGCTGGAGGATAGCATTTTAAAAGTGTCTTGACAGACAACCGAGATGGCTCTTCGCAAACAAAAAGAAACAAAAAAGAATGAAAGAGACCTTCTCTCGGAGACAACGAAGGACTTTTGCGAGTTACGTAGCCAGTATATTAGTAGTGGTAAGATGTAGTCCGCTTCTTCTTCTTCTTCTTCTTCTACTCCTTTTCATCATCATCCTTCTCTCTTTCTCTCTTTTATTTTCTTGCTTCTTCTTGCTTCGTACTTGCACGATTCGAGCAGCGGCTTCCTCTTTTCTTTCCCCCCCCCCCCACCCTTCACTCCTCCTCATTTTACCCTTTCGTTTCCCCTTCTCCTGAGAGAACTCCTTCAACAGCCTCGGGTCGTTCCTCTCGTTCGGATCGGTGTGTTCAGCTTTTATAGCCAAGTGTCTTGCCTTGCGTTGCATTGCATTGCATTGCATTGCATTGCATTGGCTTAACTTCGATATTTCTACCAAGTACGCAGGATATGTTGTTGTTCTACCCAAGTGTATTATCCTTTTTGGGTGTATTATTTTGTTAACTATGAAAATAGAAATAACCAGTTGTTTTTCTGGTTCGAAAATAAAATTTTTAGTAAGAAGGTATGTCATAGGGAATTTGGACATGAAAAAATAAAGAAGTAGAAGTTAATTTTAATAAATTAATTTCTTAAGTTTAATTCTTAATTTAATTTCTTAATTAACTTTAGGTTTAAGTTGAGTAAACTTTTATTAAAATTAAGTTCTACTTCTTTTTATTTTTGATGGTCAAATTCCCTATGATATCTTCTTATTAATAGAACTTAAACTTCGTACAATACGGTTTCGTTATAAACATGGTTTATAAAAATGTTAATAAGATGATTTTTTTGATAGGACAGATAAAGAATTGTCGTTTAGATTCTCATTAAATGTCAAAGATATCCAAGCAAGATCCACGTGCTTCTTCGTTGTCCTTTTATTAGTTTCTTTTTCTCTCACTCGCAGCGTGAGTGTGCCGGGGCGTCCCCGCGCAGCTGGAGACTTGAACGCAACGACAAGAGAGATCAATTGTTAATTCTTTCATATAATATATATATATATATATATATATATATATATTCATGCTAGTATTATTAAACATAATTTAAGTGAATTAATTTCATTAAAATTATATTGTTGATAATGAATTTTTAAATGGAAAATTATTAATTTAATTAAACAAACACAAAATAAGAATGAATCAAAAGTTCCCTATATTAATTGTCTTATAAAATGCATAAAAATGGATTGTTTTTTTCTGCAAAAATTTACTTTGAAAATATATTTAAAAATGTACGAACTTTTCGTTCACCCTAATACGTTATTTTATGTACGTGAGTGTTACTGAATCACACATATACATACACATATATATACTGGGTAATTTGTAACAACGATGCATTACTCTTTTGTCGTTGTAGTCCTTCGCAACCCAATAAAAAAAGATCGTCTTTAATTTATCCACGATGCGTCCCGTCGCGTTTCATCCACGCTTTTGTGATCATTCGTTCGTCCGTCCTCGAGACTGCTCTCAACGCGTTCATTAACCTTTCATTTGTGCAATTTTTTAATTCTATTGTTCAAGAAGAAAAGGGACAACGAGTACTCAACTTAAAGGGGGATGCTTGTTAAAACCTTTACTAGCTTATATTTACGATTGATCCATCATCCAGCAAAGAAATGATTTAAGGGGTTATATGGGTTTACACCGGGAAAAAATAGCATATGTTCAACAATTTTTTTTTCTATATAAAAAATTGAATTCTTATTCAAACTTTTTATAGTATTTAAGATACATATTTAAAGAAGATTTTCTGAAATTTTCGTTGAAAAATATTTTAAACTCAGCCATTGCGACGTCATTTCCGGTGACCCCACCGAAAAAAAGTGTTTTCGCGTTGACAGCAGAACTTATAAACGGTGGGGGTTTTTCTGTTGAAAAAATAGGGTCTTTTAGTGAATACTTCAAACTAGAAACTGGACGAAGGAAAAAGAAAAAAAATTGAAATTTGGATTTTTGGCAACGTTTTTAGCAAGAACATTCAAATTTCGCTACAGTTTGCACCATATTTTGGTTTCTTAAAATTCGATTTTATGAAAAAAAACGATAATCCTTCGTCCAAGTCCTTGTCAATGGTATCACGAAGACGTGTAGCAAATTTCATGAAAATCAGTTAAATAGTTATCGAAAAATCTTAGCAACTAACTTTAGAAAAAGCGTTTTGAGAAAAACGCGTTTAAAGATTTGAGTGGTGGAGTGCAACTTCCCAAGGCTCTATCTTTAAAACTACTACTCCTATCGACTTCAAAATTCAATACAATATTCTAGATGAGTTGTAGAATTGAAAAAAAAAAAAAAAATAAAAAAAAATAAATTTTTTTGAAAGTCCCAAACCCATGTAACCCCTTAAATTAAATTGTAATAAATTTAAAAATCAATTATTTTATTGTTTTTTTTGAAAATGTTCTATTAAATCGAGATTAGCTAGAACATCATCCCTCCCCTTCCGTTCTAGATTCAATAAAATTCAACAACAACAAAATTAACACGATAAAAAACATTAGTTTATTATTTAGCAAAAAAAAAAAGAGAGAGAAAGAGAGAGAGAGAGAGATAATTAAAGCGAGCTCCGAAAATTAATTATTAACGCGATATCGAAGTAAAGTTTTCGAGGTTAGAAAAAAAAAAAACACATGGGTTCTTCTCGGTGTGGTGAGCTATCTCGATCGGCGATCATCAAAGGGGGCACCCCCTTCCATATTCTCAGCGATATCCGATCGTCTTAATGCGCTTTTCATGTCTGACATCGAACTCGCGAGATACGCGGCTGCTAACGCGAATAAACTTTTATATCATTGCACTTCCCCTATCTTTTGTTTTTCTTTTTATTTGTTTTTTTTTTTTTCAATCGTTAGTCCGGGGTTTGATAAACTAGAAGAAAATAATTGAACCCTTTGAGCGAAAAAATTGTAGAAAATAAAAAAAGAAGTTCCCCCACTTGCCACCTTTCCAATATAATGTATAATAATAATAATTCCAAACGATTCGTGTAATTTAACGAGCGCACGTCTACGCAGTCAAACTTTGCCAGGGTTGCGTCAGTATTTTTGAAGAATATTATTATTTTAAAGAACTTGATTGAATTCACGAATAAATTAACGTAAAACAAAAAAAAAGCAACAAAAATTGTAATATTTTTCAATATAAATTATTACAATTTACATGGTACACGAACCGTAGTTTAATCAAAAATTAAAAACTAGTGTGTGGTACTGGCTAAAAACCTTCGGCGTTAGCATCACACACATGTTGTGTGACCGATCGTTAAAGTGTTAAGAACAAAATCTAATTGCATTTGAGTGAATAATTTTTGATTCGTATTTTTCAATGAGTTTAACTCTACTGTCCTAGAAAACGATGGGGAAGGGGGTAGAGGAGAATTCGAGTTTTAATTGTCAAATTTATAATTGGAGACTCCGCGAAAGTTTGTGTGTGTTACTTATCAATATTCTTGTCCAGAAATATATTATTAATATAAGTCTAAAAAGTGAATTTTAGACGGTTGTTAACATTAGAACTACGAACCGGTCAAAATGACCGGTTGCATCATTTATTTATACCATTTCCTCTAATATTCCTATTTAATTCTTGATGATAAAGTTTCATAGGGAACTTGGACATGAAAAGAAGTAGAACTTAATTTAATTAAGTTGGACGTTTCGTCCCTTTATTGGGACACTTCTTCAGCAACTTAAATAACATATTTAATATTTTACGATGATGTCATGATTTTTATTAAATTTGTTTATAGAATAATATTATAGATTATTTATTATCGTAAAATATTAAATAGGAATATTAGTGGAAATGGTATAAATAAATGATGCAATTGATCATTTTGACCGGTTCGTAGTTCTAGTGTTAAATCTTATGAACAATTTATTTTGAACTAGTTGTACGTTTCTTCGTCCCTTACTGGAGAGACTTCATCAGCAACTTCTGTTACTTTATTTTTTATTTTTAAATATTAAAAGGATACCGAGATGAACGTGAATGCACGAAGGAATTCGATATTATATCTCTCAGCGAATGAAAGAAGATGGGAATGGGGGAATGATGGTTGTCGAGGAATAGGATGGGGTGGGTGGTGGTGGTGGTGGTGGGGTTAGTGGAGGTGGGGGACGAGTTGGCATAAAACGATGTCCATGAATATAGTTGGTGGTAACGGCGTTTATCGCGAAGCCGACTGGCTTATCGTGAAAATGATTTACAGAGACGCTAAGACGCGACGCGAGTAAAAGGCTGAAGTAGTCGGCTTCCCTTTGATCTTATCGACAGGACTATAAAAGCCACCTGCGTCGTAGAAACACATACACACTTATATGGCTTTCCTACCTACCTCTCTCTCTCTCTCTCTTTCTCTTATACACACACACATATCAGGGTTTCAACGTGTTGCTATCTACAGCAGAGCAAAGCCCCCTAACTTCGTGCCATAGATTCGTTAATCTGACCGATTGCGACATCGTGCCAATCATTTTTATTTTTGTTGTTTTTTTTTTTTTTACAAATCTTTTATAAAGATATAGATAAATGTTAACGTATTATTATTATTTTAATAGCACGTTTTAATAAGCACGTTTACAGAGATCAAACGTCTCTCTTTAAGGGTTTGGTAATTGTTTGTTCAAGTATTATTGTGTTTTAAAAAATATAACGTATTTAATATAAAACAAATTTAATATATATATAT